>NW_027045162.1:0-55204 GCF_028017835.1 Emys orbicularis
TAGCGAATAAACGTGATCATGTGACTGCAGCCCCCGTGTCCGCGTTTGTTGGTGTCACTCAGCCCAGTAACCGAGCGTCACGCCCAGGGCCGGGGAGGGGGTGGGAACAGAGGGATGGTCCCTGCGTCTCGCGCACAGCCAGGCCAGTGCCCCTCCCTGCCCAGCTGGGGTCCGGGTTGGGTTAAAGCCACTGGGCCAGGCGGCGCATTGATCCATGCAGGGCTGCATTGCCGGAGCAAACGCAAACGCACCTGGATCGGCCAATGGGAAATGCACCAGCAATAAATCCCCCTGGGGCTCGGCCAATGGGAAATGAACCAGCAATAAATCCCCCCGGGGCTCGGCCAATGGGAAATGCACCAACAATAAATCCCCCAGGGCTCAGCCAATGGGAAATGCACCAACAATAAATCCCCCCGGGGCTCAGCCAATGGGAAATGCACTAACAGTAAATCCCCCCAGGGCTCAGCCAACGGGAAATGCACTAACAGTAAATCCCCCGGGGCTCAGCCAATGGGAAATGCACTAACAGTAAATCCCCCAGGGCTCGGCCAATGGGAAATGCACTAACAATATCCCCCAGGGCTTGGCCAATGGGAAATGCACCTACAATCCCCCCTGCCCGGGGCCCAGCCAATGGGAAATGCACCTGCAACACCCCCACCCTGGGCTCAGCCAATGGGAAATGCACTAATAAAATAATCCCTTCCACAAACAAACAAAATATCCCCCAGGCTCAGCCAATGGCAGACAAGCTCACACCCTCTCTCTCAGGCTCAGCCAATGGGAAATGCACAGAAAACAAACAAACCCAGGGCTCAGCCAATGAGACACTCAACAGGAAATTATTGGGGGGCCGCTGTGATTGGTCCATAGGCGGTCTGACTCCCACCCCTTCACCTGTCCATCAAGCCTATCCTTCACGCCCTCGAGGCTCTGTTTGATTGACTCACGAGGGAAGCGGCCTCTCGCCAATGGCAAGGCCCGTTACAACGCCCTCTCTACCTTTGGCCAATGGGAGCTCCCCTCACAAATTAAGCGTGAGCGGGAGACGGGCGACGAGGGAGGCGAGAGGAGCGGGGCGGCTGTTACCCAATCAGAAGCGGCCTTCCATCGCGGCGCGGGGCGCTCGGCCAATCAGCGGCCCCGTGGCACGGCGGCGCGGCGCGGGCCGGGAGGAGGGCGATGGCGGCCATTTTGAGCCGATGGCCGGGCAGCCGCGGCCCAGCGCGGGGCTCTGAGCGGGGCCGGGGCGCGGGCGGCGCCATGGACGTGCGGCGGCTGCGGGTGAACGAGCTGAAGGAGGAGCTGGGCCGGCGCGGCCTGGACACGCGCGGGCTGAAGGCCGAGCTGGCCGAGCGGCTGCAGGCGGCGCTGGAGGCCGAGGAGGCCCGGCGGGGGCCCGGGGCCGGCGGCGGGGACCAGGCGCCCGACGGACACTGTGAGGGGCGGGGCCCGGGGGGGAGCTGCGCTGGGGGGGGGGTCCCGGCCCCGCCCCTCACCCGAGTGTCGCGCCTCTTTCTCCCCCCCCCGCCCGGCGTCAGCAACAGCCCGGCCCGGTTGTGGGAGCAGCGGCCCGGGGGGGGGGGGGGGTGACGCGGGGGCTGGGCCGAGCCGAGGGGCCCGGGGGGGTGACCCGGGGGAGGTCGGGGGGGGTAACGTGGGGGGGTCGGTGGGGCAACGTGGGGGCCCGGGGTGTCAGCGGGGTAACGCGGGGGGGTCAGCGGGATAACGCGGGGCCCCCGGGGGGGTAACGTGGGGGTAACATGGGGCAACGCGGGGGGGTCGGTGGGGTAACGTGGGGGCCCGGGGGGGGTCGGGGGGGTAATGTGGGGGGGGTCGGGGGGATAACGTGGGGGGTCGCCAGGGTAACGGGGACACGTGGGGGGTCGGCGGGGGTAACGTGGGGGGTCGGCGGGGTAACGGGGACCCGTGGGGGGTCGGGGGGGTAACAGGGGGACCCGTGGGGGGTCGGCGGGGTAACAGGCACCCCGAGTCCAGGGCCTGGCCCGCACTGATGGCGTCGCTCTGTTGGGTGCGGGCGACCAGTTACTAAAGTCCCCAGGTCGGGTCACCAGACATCAAATGTCAAAAATCGGGACGGGGGGGGGTTAATAGGAGCCTATATAAGAGAAAGACCCAAAAATCGGGACTGTCCCTGTACAGTTGGGACATGTGGTCACCCTGTCCCCAGGGGACTGCACCGGGGGCACAGTCCCGAGGCCCCTACGGCTCATGGCGCTGGTGAGACTGGCGGGCGCTCTGCCCGCCGGTGTCATCTGAGGTCACTGCCAGGAGAGCTGCACCGGTGTCCGCAACGGGCCGGGCGTCTCCACTGCGGCGGTTGGGAACACGCAGGTTCTCCCCGGGCCCCGCTTGGCAGGTGGGATGTGCTAACCCAGCCCCAGGGCGTGAGCGCCTAGTGGTTAGAGCAGGGGCCACGGCCACAGCGAGTCGGGACTCCTGGGTTCTAGTCCCAACTCTGACAACCACCCATCTCGTCCTGAGGTGGAGGTGTGGCATAGAAAGTGTGTAGATCTACCCGATAGACCCCCGCACCCCAATGAGGAAACGTTGCATCCTTCTGCCAGCTGCGGATGCTTATTTGTTGCTCCACACGATTGGTTTTTTTTGGTCAGCTCCTTGCCAGGGTAGTTCCTCGTTTTGTTTTCTTGTTGATGGATTTTGACACATCCTCTAGAGTCAGACTTCTGTCAGCTTCCCCCCATTCACCAGGGGGTTAGGGTCTGCTCTGGTCGTAGAATTGGTGTTGGCAGGTGCTGTAGAACAACGTCTAGTCTGTACTCCACTGCTTTTTGCTGGCCTAATATTCCTTCCTGGTGCGAACGTACGGCTGGAGGAGCTGCATGTGCAAGTGCGCAGATGTCTGGGTAATATATTTGATCCATTCTGTTTTATACAACAGACTGAATTTAAAAGACAGAAACTGAACTGCCCCTCAGGGGTTCTGCATTGGGCGTATGTATGGGTCTGGACTCGCTAGTCGTCTTACCGTTTTACTATATTACACTTCAAATCACGCGCAGGAAGCTCCCTAAATCTCTGGTGCTTGGAAACATGTCTCCCTGGGCAGCTTGTTTGCTTGCTAACAGCCCTTTGAGGCGTACTTTTATCCTGAATAATGGCGCATCTTGTACAGGGTCTGTGCTTCTCTGGCGTGCAGTATTTCCGTGTAACTTGCTAAGATACCGCCTCATGCTGTGAAAGGGAATGAACCACTGGTTTGCTTAGGTTCTGCACTGACATGCTCTTGCTATATCATTGCTGAATTTGTTTGATGGCCTCTGAGCAGATCACCAAAATTGGCTGTTTTGCATTTCCCCTGGAAGGTGGTGTTGCCTCCCTGGCCACTTTCACTTTCGCTTTTTGTGGAGCTTGGAAAGTAAATCGCAAGTTATCAGCCCTGCTAGTTACATCGCTAGACATGAGGGTCGCAGGTCAATACTACACATGTGGGAAGTGTTGTGTCTGTCATTGTTTGCTGGAGTGTTGGTTAGGAGACTCGCCTTACTCTGGGATTTCAGGGTTTTGTTGTTTTTAGTGGAAACTGGGTTGTTTCCATTGGAAAAGTTTTGTGACTGAAACACACGACTTTTTTGCAGTGAACAAGTGGTTGGCTTCTTTGCCTTCATGAAAGCTTTCTGAGAGTGCTGGGTGCCAGGCCTGTTAGTCTTTGTTGTGTAGCTCCCAATAGTTGCAGGGACCAATTCCCTGTTGATAAAATGCTGAAGCTCAGTTTTCCTCTGCACATTCTAGTTACAGTCCGTTGTAAGTAACGGCCTTAATGCATGCCTGTTTCTATTTGAAGATGGTGTCGACAACAATACTCATCAGAATGACCCCCAGGGTTATCAGTCCTTCGAGCACTGCAATATTAAACAGGAGAATGAATCCAAGTACGAGAGGAGATCTCTAGACCATGAGCGTCCGGTCTTACACTCAGGTAACGTTCATTTTAAAGTCGGACTTATCAGCAAAAGTCTTTGAAAAGTAAGATTATAACGAACGGGCATGTAATTACTGCCTTAAGTCACTGTGGTGCCCAGAGCTCTCCTTTGTTGGTGGATCAGTCCCTACCGGAAGAAGGAAGCTTTCTTTGGTTCTCCTCCCCTCCCTTCCCCATTCTACGTAAGGCTTTGATAGGGGTTTGCAGTTGTATTGCCCCATTGTGTAGTGTAATCAAAGAACTGGTTTCAGTCTGACAAGCACTCAAAAGGCAGCGTCAAGGGACGGAAGCTACACTGATCTGACGTCTGAGACTTGAAATAGCCTGTTCTTAGACAGCTCTCCGAAACCCTAGCTATAGATCAGTGGTGCATTTATGGTCCAGCTTTTTGTGGTTGTTCAAGGCTAGAAACGATTTCTGCACCCCTGGGAAAGCTGTGATTTTTGATTCCCACTGGGGTACAACAGCTGAATGTATTGCTGCCAAAAAGATCACAAGACATCGGGCCTTAAAATGGCATCTCTCTGATCCCCAGCTTGCTTGCTGTCATCCCCCAAGGTTGCAGTATTTTGCAGCCTAATAGGGCTAGAAATAATTTGGGACCAGTATCCTGCCAAGGACTGGTCCTGAACATGCGATTAGGAATAGGGAAAAAATGGAGCCCTGTAAACTAATCCCTTTTAATCACACTGGGGGAAAGGATGAATTATCATAGCAAAAATAGCCTGGGGAGTGGTGGTGGGGTTTGTTAGCATTGAGCAGCTCTCAGTAAAGGCAGAAGGGTCCTTGTCTTGTCATGGGTGACTGGAATATTTTAATCTCACTGCCTGTTTTGAATGCAGAGATGAAGACAGAAGTAAAGCAAGAAGAACCAGCTCCTGGCTATAACGTGCCAGCTCCTGGCTATAACATGCCGGCTTCTGGCTACAATGCCCCTAGCTACAATGCACCCTCCTCTGGCTACAACACCTCCAGTTACGGTGCCCCCAGCTCTGGCTACAGCGCCCCCACTCCTGGCTACAATGCGCCTGATCCATCTCAGCCCAGACAGCAGCAGCAGCCACAGGGCCGCAAGAGACCTTATGAAGAGCAGCGAGGGCGAGGGTATTACGAACACCGGGAAGATAAGAGGTGAGCTCGCGGAGTCTCTCGCTTATTGCGGTTAAAGACGTTTATTCCTGGGCCAGGAGCTAAGGAGAGTCCTAGAAGCTGGGTTTAGGAAGAGCTGGGAGCGTAACTTGTTGGGTCTGTCAAGGATTTTGCCAAAGCCAGCCATTCACTTTCACTTTTTTCATGCTTGAACATTTTTGGTCATTGGGGAAGCAGTGTGACCTAGTGGGTAGAGCACTGGACTGGGACTCGGGGAACCTGGGTTCTGTTCCTAGCTCTGCCACTGGATGTCTGGGTGTCCTTGGGTCAGTCATGCCTCCCCGTGCCTCCGTTTCCTCCTTTGTACAATGGAGATAATGATAGTGACGTCCTTTGTAAGGCGCTTTGAGACCTAGGGATGAAAAGTGCTCTAGTAAGATCTAAGGGTTTGGGCTTTATTGCTTGTGAATACTCCAGCACAGTGAGCGACCTGGCATGGCCGTTATCACAAAGAATACGGGTCTCACGGTGTGTAATGTCCCACATAAAGCAGGGTGTTAATGGCAGACGGTAATCTGGCTCTGGGACCTCATTCCAATTGACTTTTTTTCAATGTTGCTTTTAATTTTGCGCAGTAGCAGAGAGGAAGAATTACCTCATGTTTAAATCTCAGAACTGGGAGTCAGGAGATGGGGCGTTTAGAGGGGACCCTTCCACTGACTTCCTGTATAACCGAGGGCAAGTCACTTAACTTTGTTTCCCATGCGTAAAACTGGAATCATACATAGCTTCATGTGGGTGCTATGGAGCTTCATTAATGCTTAACAGGGAGAACTTTCAAAAGAGCCAGAGACTTAGGCACCCAGCTCCCCATGCCTTTCAGTGGGGCTTGTGTTCCTAAATCCCTTAGGAGCTTTTCAGAAAACACCTCCCTAAAGAGCTTTGAGAGCATCCTCAAAGGAAGTGTTAGAGAGGGGCAAAATAACACATGCTGCATGTGAGTGAGTGTTCACCTAACTTGAAAGAAGAATTAGAAGGTGGTATCTCCTGTTAGAACTTTCAGCTCTTCCTGGTTTGTGGCAGGTTCTCCCTTGTATTTAGGCTTGGAAGGATTAGATTTTTATCAGTAAAAGTTGGTAAAGATTGATTTCTTCAAACACATGCAAACGGGCAAAAAAAAGGTCCGTTGATAATCAAGATGGGCAAAGTGAGAAAAACGCTGCTTGAGAACTTACGCGTTTGATTTCAGGTTGTTTATTGGGTATATTTTGACGATAAAGGTATAACTTTATAAAAGCTTTAACTTTTTGCATCCCAGTGTCTGCTGTTATTAAATAATAATTGTCTGATGCCCCTGTTGTCTAACCCTCCAGAATTTCCTTCAACTGTGAAATTTTAAATACATAAAAAAGTTAAAAGCAACTATATTATCCGTCAAAATGATAAACAATAAAAATCCAGTTCTGCCAAGCCTGCTTGTATTTAAGAAAGGGATTGTCCGTATGAAATTGTTTCCATCCAGTCTTGGTCAGAGTTCATGTGTGTTTTAAGAACAGGTCTGGTGCTGTGTTCCCCACAGCTTGTGCGGTTATTGGCAATGGTGTGTCAGTTTCACCGTTCTGATCTGGTGGTTTGTTACAAGCAGTTTGTACAGGGTCAGTAACTCTACCAGATGCAGGGCCCAATGTAACATCCCGTGATGGAAACCTGGAAGCTTTCAGTGGTGGGGAAAAGGGTCACTGGCAAACGTTCCCGGAGAGCCTCTTCACCTTTGCTTTTCTAGTAGGAGTCTCTGGTTGCAAATGCAAACATATCTGTCCCAGTGAAAGCCTGACGGTTCTTTCTTCCCACCTTACTTGCTGCTCTTTGTCCCCAAAGCTCTGCCTTGCTGGGTGACACATGAGTCACGTTGGTGCCTTGGTGTTTTTGCTCTAGGGGCCGATCGCCTCAGCCTCCTGCAGAAGACGACGAAGAAGAGTTTGATGAGACGCTAGTGGCCATTGATACATGTGAGTGCAGGGGGCAGAGAATGGTGGCACCCTGCACCCCAAATACCTTTACATGGGGGTCTCCTTCCTGCCTCTTCTCAACTTGAAAATTATCCAGGATAGCAAGACTAGACTTCTCTGGTTTGACTGGAGGACTCTTAGGGGTCCCAGAGAGATACTGGCAGCTTTCTCTCCCCATAACTGGGGGGCAGGGCTATTGTGCCTTTAACAAAGACTGCCTTTCTCTGTAGTGCTTACGCATTGGAATTCATAGAGTCCAAGGCCAGAAGGGACAACTGTGATCATGTAGTCTGAGGACTTCCCTGAATTCCTTCCTGTTTTAATTAAACAGTGTTAATGAACACAGGTTTTACGTCTGACTAAAGATCTTTCCAGCTCCCTTGTTTATTTTTCAGATGTCATCATCTCTCTTGTCCTTATCTGGCCCCTAGCATGGTAGTACCTGAGCGTCTCACGTTCTGCAATGTATTGATCCCCCGCCAGTCTGGTGAGGCAGGGGGTGCAAGATAGGGATAGGCCCTTCCGTTATCCCTGTCTTACGGACGGGATCTGAGGTGGAGAGAGACAAAACAACTTGTGCCGGAGCTGGGAATTGAACTGAAAGGCCCAGCTGTGCTAGGCATGCGGCAAACATAGAGTAAATGACCGTTCCTGCCCCACACAATTCATAACCCAAGCTCCTCCTTGTGCTAAGACAAGGTGTAACAGGTGGATGAGACAGACAGGCAGGTCGGGGAGCGGGGGAACGCCAAGAATAGGGCTTTTACTGTATTATGGTAATGTCTAAAATCTCATTGTGCAAGGGGCTGTGGGCATAGAAGGTGGTGTGCGGTTCTTAGCCAGTCTAGTGCACTGATCACCTCCATATTGTTCCAGTTAACAACCAGACCTCCTTGTCCTCTAGATAATTGCGACCTGCATTTCAAAGTCGCCAGGGACCGATACAGCGGCTACCCACTGACCATAGAAGGCTTTGCTTATCTGTGGTCAGGCGCCCGAGCTACCTACGGAGTGAGGCATGGGCGAGTCTGCTACGAGATGAAGGTAAGAGCAGCGTGCTGCCGCTAGCAACATGTAAGTCACCATGAATGGTAACTTCACATTTCATGTGCTAGGGATCTTCCAGTGGGGAAAGAGTTGGATTTGGGAGCATTTCCAGCAGGAAACAGGGCTTAGCCATGAATAGGACTAACAGCAAATAGGTTCCTAACGACTCATCTGAATAGCCAGCTTCACCAAGGGGAAAGAGTAAGATGAAATCATAATCTCCACGTGTACGCTTCATGCCTTTTTTCATTGCAGCCTACGTAGCCTTCCTTCTGAGCAGAGATAGGGGCTGTGGAGTAACAACACAGATTTAATTCAACTCCTTCCGGTTGGAGAGGAATGTCTATCCTTTAACCCGGGTCTCCTTTTTCCATGGAGGTGCCCAATTCACTGATGGTGACCATTAAATCCTCTTTTTTTATCAGCTGAAGCAGCAAACCCTCTTTTTTCCATGCAAGTGGCATTATCAGCAAAGTTGGCTTCCTTTTTAAGATGGTCAGACTGAAATCCCTCCACTTCTGTTGTGGGGCTAGTGACTTCAGTCTAGCCGTATCCCTCAGGCAGAGGTCAATTGGGTCAGCTTGCAATGACTTGGTGACCTTGGATTCTTTCCCTGGTAGCTGTATCTTGTTCTCCTGAATCTATAGCTTCATTTTTCTAAAGTTTCTAAAAAAAAATTTAAAGTGCAAGTTGCTTAGCCCTTAACATCACTAAAATGTAAATCAGTGCAGGGCAGTCTTCGGGCTTGGGCAGAGAGCCTGAAGCAGTAGCTTTAAAGAGATGACAGTCTTTGTTCATTTCGGTTTGGTGTTAACTCTGATGCCTAGTGATGATGCACTGAATGTCAGTGCTGACTATTTCAGTGCAGATCATAGCATGTGTGCATGGGGAGGGATGGCCGGCTGAAGACCTGTCCCGTCTGGCCTCTTGTTTCGGGTCATAAGTGGACAGCCTTTGGATTGTGGTTGTAACATGGGAAAGCTTTGGTGCTCTTTCCAGTCTGACCCCTGGTTGATCGGGCTACCAGACCACTTCTGTAGCAGAGCTCTCTTTTCACTTCCGGGTTCTGCGTAGTTCCACTCCACACAGCTGGAAGCAAAAACCTCTAAAACTGGTTGGAGCAGGAAACAAGAATCTTCCCCAGAAGAGCTGTGCATGCACCCGTACCTCCCCACACTCACTCGGGAACGCCGTGTGCGATCTGTCAGGCCAGACCGTCTGCACTGGGATTCGTGAATTGAAACAGTAGGAAAACACCTCGCCCAGTTACCTACAAGGAGTTCTCATTTCCTGTCACCCTTGGTAGCTGATTTCATGAGCCTTAGCGGTAACACAAAGCACGGTCCCCCCATTTGTTTCTCAGTCTGGAGCTGGGCAGAAAACTTCCAATTAGTAAACTGGAAACTTACAAACGTCAGCTTAACTCAAGTCATGCTTTTAGCCAGTTCCTTAGTGCTGCTTCATGTAACACAGAGAATTCTTTCCAGTAATCCAGGCTGCTGGCCTCTCTCAGCTGTGGTCTGTTAAAGCTTCTTAACAGAAATCTGGGGAAGAGATCATGAATACAAGGAGCTAGGACACCTGGGTTTTAATCTCAGCTCTGCCACTGACAGCACTGAGCGTTGCTTCACCTTACAGACGAGGCTAATAGGAACTTCTCCCAGAGCTGAGAGAGTTATAAAGCTTTTTTAAAAGTACAATTGCAAAATGTTACTTACTGCGTCACTAAGGTGGGTTCAAATTTCCTCACCAATGTTATGTAACAAACCCATGGTTTTTAAAAAGCTTTCAGCGTTTCATCTTGTGCTTCTCTCAGCTTGGGCTGTGAAAATAGCCTCGTCAGTTTCTCGTTCATTTCTGTTTTACTATTAGGCTCTGGTGTACTAGTACCTTGTTTTTCAGCCTTTTCACATCCACAGCCCTTTATTCTAAGTCAGTTTTCGCACACACACCCTTTCCATTTACCATAAGAGCGTCCGTGACAACGATTCTAGTTATACTGGTGTGGGGCTGGACTAGATGTCCTCTTGAAGTCCCTTCCAGCCCCACGTTTTAGTGTGTTTCGAGGGCTTGACCCAGAACACATTACCTTGAAAAGTCACAGAGTGTGGGGCGTGGGTGAGATTTTCTTTGCTTTGGATTGTAATAAAACATTCAGTGCCTTGGGGGTCGCAACCCAGGGGTGGAGAAACCGCGTACTAGCACAATGGTTCAGTGACCCCATTGCAGATGCTCCGGGGAACCATTGACTATTAAAAGTTGTTACTCTGAGAAGTCTTTAAAACTTGGTGGAAACTCTGACTTTTACAGACCCTGAATTTGGGGCCACGTTTTACTGCATGTCTCTTTGCTTTCATGGCTCTAGATGAGACAGGGTTGTTAGGCTGGTAATTTACTTCTCTGAAGTGTCTGTCCCTGGTTTCTGCACAGACCACTCCAGGCGTTGACTTTAAAATGTAAAAGGTTTTTTGTGAACCCAGTTGTCTGGGCATGAAGGTCATTTCAACCCTGTTTTCTGTCCCCAGATCAATGAAGAAATCTCTGTAAAACACCTTCCTTCCACAGAACCTGATCCTCACGTCGTGCGCATTGGCTGGTCCCTGGACTCTTGCAGCACTCAGTTAGGTAAGGGCTGCTGCAGCTTTTCATATGCCATGCCAAAGAGACACATCATGGTACTTCTGTGATGCACTGAAATGTTTGTAAAGTCTTTGATGTCACTAATCACCTGGGTCCCCGTCACCATGGCACCCAGGTGCTCGTGTCCCTATATGGGGTGGGAGGCCTGTACCCTGCCAACACCTCACTAACTGCTTACGAGGGTATTTTCTTCAGCTCTTGGTTTGCTCCAGATGTAGCCGGGTCATTCATCCGCTGCCAGTGTTAGGGGGTGGCTTGCTCAGAGGTGGGGCTTGCTTAGCCCTTTCCGTCCACTGAAAATGCCCTAGCCCCAGAGACTCTTCTCTCTCCTCTGAAACAGGGCTCTGAAGCTGGGAACGTTGTAGCCATGTGCAGCTAGCCAGGGCTGGCAGTAACCCTGAGAGGGCAGGGCAGGGCCTGTACCCTTTCCATTAGCCTTCGGTTAAGGAAGTGGCGTGTGCAACCCTATGTTTGAATTGGCCGTGACCAAGCGAGCCCCTTGGACTCTCTCTTCAGGGGAAGAGCCCTTTTCCTACGGTTACGGAGGCACCGGGAAGAAATCCAGCAGCTGCAAATTCGAGAACTACGGCGAAACGTTCTCGGAGAACGACGTCATCGCCTGCCTTGTTGTGAGTATGGGCTCTTGCTGCTTCGAGGGGACGCCCCCTCGTGCTGCCAGTGCCCCCCATCCACTCCTGCAGGCACCACTTCCCGTGCGTCCTGGCGTGGAAACTGACCTGCTGGCCGAGCATTCCATCAGCCGCAGCCCCCGGTGACCTGTCGCAGCTGCGGAGTTCCCGGTGCCGCTCTTTAAAGTGTGTTCAGTCACTTCATTTCCATAGTCTCTTTTTGAGGCACCGCAGCAACCCCACCCCCTTCCCTCCTCTACAATTATATTCTTAAATATAATGTACGCTGCCAACACCTCACTAACTGCTCACAAGGGTATTTTCTACAGCTCTTGGTTTGCTCCAGATGTAGCCGGGTCATTCAGCCGCTGCCACTGTTAGGGGGTGGCTCCCTGACCGTGTCTGTGTAACCATGGCCGTGGCCGGGTTGAATCTGCGCCCTCGGGATCTAAAACCAGTGAGCAGGAGATAAAGGACTGGGTCTCTAGGAGTTTGTTACTGCCCGTCTGCCCGTGGTCCAGACACTAGAGGGAGCTTCCATCTGCCGCGTTTTGCCCGCTCCGTAGACTGTAACTGAGGGCTTAGGGAGGAGCTTCGCGTTCTGCTTCCAGGCTGTTTGCTTTGTGCGTTTGACTGCGCTCTGTGTCTGGTCATTTTCACTGTGAAGTCAGCCCACTTCCTCTGTCCCCTCTGCAAGATCCCCATGGGAAGAGAAGCAGCTTAAAACCCCGAGATGCTGACGGGGCAGGTAGCATCAGATATGACACCGAGCTCGCTGCTGCGTTCGCCCCCAGGAGTGTTAACGTAGGTGGTGACAGGGGAGAGCCCCCTGCTGTAGGTCGGGATTTCCTTGCAAAGTTGGGCTGGGAATCCGCATCTCCACACGCCCATCTTCCTCCCCTCCTGGGTGTCCAGTCACACACTAGTTCAGTTAGGGGCAGAGTCAGAAAGCACCTGACAGTTACTCAGACCACGGTGCGGTAACGACCTCCCTCGGCACTAGGCTTCCACGCCGGAGCTGTCAGTTCCTCACTCGGTGCTGGCTGACCTTGGAGCAGGGCCCCCAGAGAATTACCTTGCCAGAGCTGTGCTTGCGAACAGCTCAGAGCCGGGGCCAGCAGCGGCAGGATCTTCCCCGGGACGCTGGGGATGCTGTCTCAGTGGGTGGCTGTGATGTGAACACACGTTTGCATAGTTCCCTGGTGTGTGCTGTTCAGACAGTCCCTAGCGCTGTTTGCCCCTCTCCCTGGCCCTGCATTTACACTGACTCTCTTCCCCTGTAACTAGGACTTTGAGTGTGGGGAGGAGGTGGAGATGTCCTTCATGAAGAATGGGAAGTGGCTGGGCGTGGCTTATCGGGCACGAAAGGAAGCGCTGGGCGGCCAGGCGCTCTTCCCCCACGTCCTGGTGAAGAATTGCGCCATTGAGTTCAACTTTGGGCAGCGGGAAGACACCTACTTCCCCGTCCCCCCGGGCTTCACCTTCATTCAGCACGTTCCACTGGCCGAGCGCATCCGTGGGACCATAGGACCAAAGTGTAAAGCAGAGTGTGAGGTAGGTGTTGTGCATTGCGCTGTATAATCCACCCGCTTCCTGCTGTGAGGCACTTACAATCCGAGTGTCAAGCTCGAGCCAGCTGGGGCTAACAGTGAACCGGTCCCATCAGCGTGGAAGCAGCACCAAACAGCACGCCAACTGCCTAACCATCGAGTGTCTCGTGGGCAGAGGGAAAGGTTAGAGGGTGTTTGGAGGAGGACAGCGTGCGGTGGCTTTTTACTGCCTGCAATTCCTGTGACCAAAGATCTGAGCTGGGGTCCATCTCCCCCAATATCCTGCCTCCAGTGGCCAGTATCTGCTACTTCAGAACCTGGGGCAGGAAACTCTGCCATTATGAAATAACTTGCCCCTAGTGGGGGGCCGGAGGCTTTCGATTCCATCCACCAGTCTTGTTTAAATTGCTGTTCTCATTCTCCATGTAAATCTCCAGTCCTGCTCTCAGTTCTGCTAACCCTTGGATTCAGTGACGCCTCGTGGCGATGAGTTCTCAGGCTAGTGTGCATCTCGTCCAGTGGGAACTCTATGGCGCCGCTAGTAGGGAGAGAAGCAGGTGTGTTGGCTTTTAGTAAACGTTGCCTTGTTTTAAAGGCACCACAGCTCTGGTCAGCTGGAGGAGTGACGATTCTCCAGCTGTCTGAGCACGCAGCTGGGAATCAGCAGCTCCGGGGTTCTAATCCAGACTCAGAGCAGCTCTCTCAGTGCGTGCACCTCTGTGAGGGTTTTCCTAGCTGTGAAGTGGGGATGAGCTCAGATGCCACAGTGATGGGCACGCTCTGAATACCTGGATGGACAGGGAGGAGGAGGAGGATAAAGTAGTGCGGGCTTGTGGTTATGGAGCCAAACTGGGAATCCAAAGTCATTGGTTCGGCTCCCTGCACGACCTTGAGTAAAGTCACTCCCCTGCCTCGCTTTGCCCCGTGTAAGAGGGAGTGTCTGTCTACGTCAGAGGAGGCCTTGGAATTAGTGCGTGGAAAGGACAAAGCGCTCAGTGTTGTTGCAATAGCTGATGTTCTGTGTGTGTGTGTGTTTCAGATCCTCATGATGGTGGGGTTACCTGCTGCTGGCAAGACCACATGGGCCATAAAACACGCGGCTGCCAATCCAGCGAAGAAATACAACATTCTGGGAACAAACGCCATCATGGATAAGATGAGGGTAAGAGATGAGCCCTCGTCAATAGCTAAGTCTCCCACTTCTGCGGATTGCTCCTTTTTCGATGATCAGAGGGGATCGTTCTGTTGGAAAGCAGTCACTCTTGTAGTAGACGTGACAGGGGAGCTCTACACCTTTCTTATTCCTGGTCCCGACTCAGCCTTTTCTTAGAGCATATCGTTCGCTCCTTTCATTCAAGAACCTTTAAGTGGTTCATACACGTGAGTTGACCTCATATGCCCTGCACAGTGAAATGGGTATTGTCCTCATTATGTAAATGAGGGAAATGATACATTGAAAGTAATTGGCTTTCCCTGGGGTCATTGCCACAACTCAGAAAACAATCCCAAGAAATCCTGACTCCCAGCCCCTGTTCTAACCACTAAACCCCACTCCCCTCCCAGAGCAGAGAATGGAACCCAGGAGTCCTGTGCTGTAACCACTAGACCCCACTCCCAACACTGCCACATGAGGTGCTGAGGATCCCACCCCCGCAGCAGCTCGCAGACCCCGCACTGTAACCCTGTACCGTATTTTCCTTCAAGGTGATGGGACTTCGGCGCCAGCGGAACTACGCGGGCCGCTGGGACGTCCTCATCCAGCAAGCGACGCAGTGCCTGAACCGCCTGATCCAGATCGCCGCCCGGAAGAAACGCAACTACATCCTGGATCAGGTACAGAGGCCTTCGCCCAGCCGCCTCCCTGGCGTCCGCCTGTGCGCGTGACCGGTAAACGGGCGGCGCGGCGCACTCAGGCTTACCCGGTGCACTGCAGAAGTGTTAACCATGTGCACGTACATGTACACCTGTTGTGTGTCTGGGGCTGAAGGAAAACTCCCACGGTAAAGACCATACCAGAGAAATGAGGTTCAAACACTCCGTGGTGAGTAATAGGAAGTGCCCCCTTAGCTTAACCGCGCACAGTTCCAAATATTGAGAGAGCTTTTGGAACGAAATTGATTGTTCTGTTTAAAGTGTATCCAGGTAAGTGGCCGTGCAACTAAATACTGGCTTTTCAGGTCAGGGAAGATAGGCTAAGGTAAGTGCTGGTCTCTGGACGTTTCCTAGAGTGCCCTAGGGATCCGTAAGTACCACTGGTGAGTAGTTTGTTGTCTTTTGTTGGGCTGGATGTCCTGAGAAGAACAGGTAAGCCCAGGTGAGTCACAGCCAGGCTGGCATCGCTCAGGGTTATAGGAAACCAGACTTCCCTCCCATTGCATGTGCAGACTTAAACCTCATGGCTGCATTTTCAAAGCCCATTAACTTCAATGGGAATTGAGCATCTCATTCCCCTAGGAGGCTTTGAAAGAGCCCTGTTCTGAAAAGCCCAGCAGCTCTGGATCTTCATCATCTAGCTGGTAGCTTTCCCAGCGATCCGTACAGTTCTTTATGTGCCCATCTGGGGTTCCCTGTCAGCTTTGGGTTAAGGCTTAAAGGCAGGGCGGCCGTAGGAAGCCACTGTTCTCTAATCCTACCACTGATGCGGTTGTCTCAGAGATCAGAGGCTGTGGATAGCATTTAGCGTCTTCCCTTTATTAAGACACGTCGGCGCTAGCCACATTTGATGGCAGCACTCGGTTTAGTTAACTAGGGCATACGTGTAACTGACCCGCACGCGTCTGTCAGTTCTGTATATTGAACCCTGAACCTGAACAATAACCCTGAAATGTAGGATAAGTGTCTGAGGATTTAAAAAAAACTAATGAATACCCAATTTGGCCTAAAGGGTGCACAAATGAGATCTTTCTTTGCTTCATCCGTCTAAAATTCCGAACTCTGGTACTCTTTCCTTGTACAGTATTGATTACATTTGCCTTGAGCCTACAAGTGAGATCTGGGTGCCAAGCAAACTGTAGATCGTATGTGGAGTGAGGAAGTGTCTTCCCCACTTGGGGCTGGAGAGTTGTGAGCGCGTGGGTGTCTGGAAGGTTTGGATTTAGCTCCTGCTGGTTTTAGTATGATACAGAGGTGAATGCAGCGAGAGGTTGCTGTTGTGTTAGAGGTTTAAGCATGTTTCCAGTACAGCTGGCTGCTTTCTTGATGGAGAGAGAGAATATTTTTCCTCAGCTGCTATTGATTCTAAAATGTTTAGGCAGCTCAGTATGGAGTTTAGACTATAACAGCGTAGTCTGTGAACTCTGTTATGGTCCAAGATCTTTTACTCTTTAGGCAACTCTATGTTTGGCATATGCTTCTCGGGCTTTGTCCGTCTGTTTTCTCGTGGGTTTTCTTGAGTTGTAGCTTTTTGCAAGGTTTAAATAAGATGAAGTGTTAGTGACTGTTCTGTTTTAACTGTAAAACTGCAAAGAGATGGTTTCTGACCTTCTTGTACCTGAAGAACAAAGCCCAAAAGCTTGTCCATATAAACGTCTTTCAGTAAGCTGCTGTGCGTTTCTGTACGGATGCTATGATTTTATGTAAGCTGCTGTGCTTCAAGGCAAACTCCTTTGCAGAAATGCATTTACAAATTGACTGTGTATCTATCATGTAGATGAGAGTTGAATATTTTTTTAAAACCTTTAATGACCGAGGATTCAGGAAAGCTGCCATGATCTCTATTTGCTGTGTTCTCTCTGTAAACCTTCCGGGATGTCTTGCAGTAGCTGAGAAGCCTTGGCTGTTAACTTTTGAAGGTGCCCTACTTGCTAAACGGCTGAGAGTTGCATCAGTTTGCCATATACAACAACCACAATGGTCTGGAACTGGTAAAGGTCCCCCCACAAAATTGCGCTGTTGTTTTGGGACGTTTTGTGCTTTTCAGTCCCAAAGGGCATTGTGTATCTTGCTGAAAGTGTCGTGGGCGCCTCGCTGCGTAATTATGGCTAGAGCCTCTGGTGGGCCCCTTGCCTTGGTTAGCACACTGCACCGTGGTTCCAGACTGGCTCTGAGAAAACAACGTGGCCCATTGAATTCTCACGCTTCTTGCGGAAGTTAGGGAAGACGTCCAGCTATGTGCCGGCTTAGGAGAGCTGGTGGAAGCACAGTACAATCTGCAGCCAGCCAAAAGATTGCCAGAAATCTGGCTGGCCAAGCCAACTGGCGCCCCGTTTTTGCTTTGAGTTTGAGCTAGCCTTCCTTTGGGCCGTGCTGGCGTAGTGCGCGCCCTGCCGGGGGGCGGAGGTACAGCTGAGGGAAGGGAGCGTCAGCGCTCTGAGGATGAATGCATTGCTGGTGTTTATTTCGTTGGCATTCCAGTGAGCGGTACAGTAGCCATGTAAAAGATTCAGGGGCAGGTCCTCAGCTGTCGTAGAACAGTGCCGCTCACTAGACGCTGATGGAGCTCGCTGATCTACACCAAGTGAGGATCTGGCCCAAATCATTGAAACCCAAGTTCCATGGCTAGATCTAGTGCCTTGTGGGAAGAATAGGATCCCCTGACCATCTGGAAAACCCCACTCCAAAAGCATGAGTGAGACCCGAAGCCCTGCGCCCTGAAAGGTAACCAGTTAATGGGCAGAGCTGAGTCCTCAGGGAGCCGAGATTCTCCCTGCATTGCTCGGATTGAAGGGCAAACAGCTCTCTGTGATTGGCTTAAAACCAGTCTCCGCACCCATGCTTGTGACTGACCTCGGGCCATTCCCAGCTGTCACCTTGCCTCCTGCAAGGTAATCAGCAGAGCATGGGGTGGCGGAGGCAAATCCCCAGGTAGGAAGTGAAGCCAGGTATCTGGGTTCTCGGGTGTTCACACTGAGCAGCAGCAAAAGTAGCTTAATAAGAACACGCCCCTTATCCCTTTCCAGCGTTCTCCAGGCTGCGCCCCGCGGGGCTTAGTATTGTACCAGCCTGTGTTGTGTTCGAGGGACGTGCTGCTGGCATCAGCCCGTTTCCTGGGGGCTGGGGAGAGTAGCAAGGACGCTTTGTGCTGTGTCAGTGGGCTCAGGGTCCCCTTTTGAACCTCGGACCTCACTCCTTCCTTTGTTGCTCCCCAGTTCTGTGGCCCTTCCCTCAATCGAGGGGGTGGGCTTTGCCCTTTCTGCTGGGCCATCAAGTAGGCCCAAACCTCCTGCTGGAATGAACCTTCTCTGGAGTGCTGAGGAGTAACCTTGCTGCCTGGAATTGACAGCAGGGGGTGAGAGCTTAGCTTTAGGTGCCACTCGGCCTTGAAAGGAGGCCAAGAACGTGGAACTTGTTTAATACGTGTGGCCTAGGCTGCTCCTGGATCCAGTTCTGTTAGTCGGCCGAGGGCGGGAGGCGGCCGTGCTGTGCGAAGCCTGAGTGGTTGAACGTTGTGCGCTGGTTTGCTAGATGCTCAGCTTTGGCAGTGGTTACTGTGGAGTGCCTGGTAACGGCGTGCTGGTCTGGCTGTGAGCTGATGCCTTTTTGCAGCAGTGTTCTGTGTCCTGTCCTTGGCTCTCTGCTGTAGCAGTAGCTGCAGAGGTTTTTCCAGCTGTGAATATTCTCTCCTGCTTTGGGAGCAGTTGGGCCCGGTCTGGGACCGGCACTTGTGTGAAATGTTATTTCCAGCTCATCACCACCGTTGAGCACGTACAATAGATGCTGAAGGAAACCGAAGCATCAGTGTTTCAGCAACGCACATATCTCTGGCCTGTCGTGAAGATCTTAATCACCGGAGGAATTTTAACTGAATAGATACTTGCATTACAGCAATCAAGACTGGCATCTGTCTGTTGAAAACCATTGTATACCGCAAACAGAGTGTTAATGTAGTGTGTGAAATCCCCGAGAAGGGGATGGTTGATCCCATTTTATATTAGAACTAAAACTGAGGCTCAAAGCAAATCCAGATGTTGTGGCGGGAAATGTGCTTTGTGACAAACGTGTAACAAATAGTCTCATTAAACCAATGAGAGCGAAATGATTTTGGCTTAACAAAGCCGTAGGTTGAAGTCCGCCTAAATGTCAGTTTTTAATAGGAATAAAGTTAAAACATGAGGCTTCAGTTTCCCAGTTTATTATTAGATCCCATCTTTGAATCCGAGATGCCTGTATACTGAGTGCTGCCCCCGCTGTCATGGCCGTCCTCCCAGGGAAGAGCGAATCGGTTAGGATCCTTCTTTAAAATACATATGTGCGAAAAGGTATTTGATGAAACTACCCCACTGCAACACAAGAGACAGTGGTAACATCCGAGCTCATCCGGGAGACCCTCATGCAGCTGGGCAGTCTAGCTGTGTGAGTGCTGGGTTAGCTGGCTCAAAGCTCCCTCCATCGCCAGCCTCTGATTCCTGTGTAACGCGCCTATTTCTGTGCTCCCCTTCGCTTCCTCTGTCATTCTTAAAACAGCCAGCCTGCGGGAGCGTGAATCTTTACCGCTCCTCGGCAGTCATGGCAGAGAATCCAGCTGGTGAAAACAAGCCGGGGGAAGGGATGTCTCTAGCATCTGGTCTGCACTGTTACGGGGGGAGGGATAGCTCAGTGGTTTGAGCATTGGCCTGCTAAACCCAGGGTTGTGAGTTCAATCCGTGAGGGGGCCACTTAGGGATCTGGGGCAAAATCAGTACTTGGTCCTGCTAGTGAAGGCAGGGGGCTGGACTCAATGACCTTTCAAGGCCCCTTCCAGCTCTAAGAGATAGGATATCTCCATTAATTAAGAATAAAAGAAACATGGGGCTGGAAGGGATCTCAAGAGTCCATCCCCCGGCCCCTGCTGGTGTAGGATTAAGCAAACCTAGACCATTCTTGACAGATGTTTTTCTAACCACTTCTTTAAAACCCCTCCAGTGACGGGGATTCCACAAGCTCCCTAGGTCACCTGTTCCGGGCCTAAATTATCCTTCGAGTTAGAAAGTTTTCCCTAATATCTAACCTGAATCTCCCTTGCTACAAATTAAGCCAATTACACTTCTTGACCCATGCAGGTTTGCATTTAACCTGTCCGGCTTCCCACTTAAAGTGTAAATTACTCACTTATTTCTAAAGAAAGCAAAGCACAAACCCTCCTCTTCATGGTTCTCTCTTGGGGGGGAGCGAAGCAATGAAAGATCTCATTTGAATTGCAAAAAGTACCAAATGTGGGTGTTCTAACATTTCTTTCCCCGGCTTCTGCGCCTAAAAAGGTAGGTTAGCTGTCCAGGGTACTTCACAACCATCTAAATGCGCGGGGGCACCATGTCTTCTTTCACCATTGCAGGCCACAATGCTCTGTTGGAAAAGAGAACGCCAAATAATGAACGGTTTTTGCCTCTTCTTTGTCACCATTGCTAGACAAATGTTTATGGATCTGCCCAGAGACGAAAAATGCGTCCTTTTGAAGGTTTCCAACGCAAGGCTATTGTAATTTGTCCCACGGATGAGGATTTAAAAGATCGAACAATAAAGCGCACTGATGAGGAGGGGAAGGATGTGCCAGATCATGCAGTGTTAGAAATGAAAGGTAGGATCCTAGAAACGAACAAACCGATCCACAAACCACACGCGGCCAAAACACCTGTTGTGTTGTTTAAGAGCTGGAGAGAGATTTATTTTTGGTTTCAAATGCTGACCCTGAGATTGATCTTTTGTCCTCCCTTCCTTTGTCTCACTTGTCATCTTCCATCTCCTCTTCCCCCATGCTTCTCCTCTGTCCTTAACAAGAGATGCTATAAACCCAAGTTGACTTTTTTCCAGTGGGGAAAATGTTATGTATCTTTCATGTTATCCTCCCAGAAACCAATAATCAGAGCAAGGCTCGGGGTTGTTTCTTTCCCCTCCCCCCAACAACAGGAAAAAAACCCTTTCCTGCGAGATCATGATTCTGTCCAGATGAAAGTGACTGTCTGGCTCCCCTGTGACTGCATTTCTCGCAGCTGGACACAAGGGGGCAGGAGAGGTGACTGGTACTTGGATGCAGTGGAGACCGGAGTGTGTGGCCCCCCTGTCATTGGCTGGGGCGGGGATGACATCATGCATACATCATTTTCGTGGTTTATGGTGTCTCTTCCCTTCCTGTTTACTTTTGCCTTCCGATCTGTCGCCTCCTTTCTGGTGGTCCGATGCCGTGACGCAAGGCTGGGCAGCCTTTGTCCCCCTGCCAGGCTGCTGCCGGCTAGCTCACGTCTCTTGTTTTCTCCTCTCGCCGGGCCTGCAATCCAGCCAACTTCACGCTGCCGGAGGCTGGCGACTTCCTGGACGCGGTGATCTACATCGAGCTGCAGCGGGACGAGGCGGAGACGCTGGTGAAGCAGTATAACGAGGAGGGCAAGAAAGCCGGGCCCCCGCCGGAGAAACGCTTCGACAACCGGGGCGGCGGCGGCGGCTTCCGGGGCCGCGGTGGCGGCTTCCAGCGCTTCGACAGCCGCGGGGGTAGCGGCAGCCCGCAAGGAGGCAGTCGCGGCAGCTTCCAGAACCGAGGGGGCAGCGGAGGCGGCTTCCGGGGCAGCGGGGGAGGGGGCAGCGGAGGAGGTGGCGGCAGCAGCGGAGGAGGAGGAGGAGGTAGAGTCTCACCTGTGCCCCTCCCAGGGTCAGAGCTGTTGGCGGGGGAGGTCTGAGCACGGAGCTAGGCCGACGCCGTGGCCGGGGGCGGGTCCTGTGCTATCAGCGCTGGGCTGGAGAGCTGAGTGTGGTTCCCACCTCTGCCGCAGAGCGCCTGTGTGCCCCCAGGCAGCGCTTGGAGGGTGGGGTCTCCGAGGTGCCCGCGGGGCTTAGGGGCCCATGTCCCATCTGCGCAGCAAGGGGTGCGGGTGCTTTCACCCCCCCCTTGTCTAGTGAGACTGTAAACTCGGGTCTCTCTGTGCAGCCCCATGCCCTGTGGAGGGGGAGGCAGGCTTGGTCAGGATCTTTGCAACCCCACTAGTATAATGCAGGGGGGACAGTCTCTGTGGGGATCTGTGCTGAGACCCGGGGGGGGGGGGGGGGAGAGACAGTCTCGGTAGGTGCGAGGGGGTCTGATCCTCACTCCTCGGGGAGAGTGGGCTGCGCTGCCTTTGAAGAACTGCCGTGTGGGGTAGTTTTCGGGTGCTGGGCCCAGTCGCATAAACAGCCACAAGGATTTATCAATGAGACGTGTTCCTCTTGGGTGTAGGGGTGACTCCTGTTGACAGCCCCTGCTTTCTCTGCTAGGCTTCAACCGGGGCAGCTACACCCAGAATCGCTGGACAAGCGGCACCAGAGACAACAACTCCAGCCCCCGGGGCAGCTACAGCCGGAACACCCAGCCGCAGAGCAGCTACAGCCCCGCTCGCAACCAAAGTAGCTACAAGCCTCCCAGCAGCACGCCCCCCACCACCAGCAGCACCCCCAGCAGCTACAGTCAGCAGCAGCAGCAGGTCAGAGAACCCATCGAGGGCTGTCCGACCCCACCCTCAGTCCCAGGGGCTCTGGTCACCTTCCCCACCCGCCTGGCTGACGTTGGTCATGGCTGGCTTGTTGCTTTCTCTCAGCCTCTCCCCAGGAAGGATCATGCGTGCGGTGGAGCAGGCTTGGGGCGGGAGTGCTTGGAAACGGGTGGGCTGCTCTGTGTTTGGCTGGCCAGAGAAATGAAGGTCATTAAGCTGGAGTTCTTCGAGGTGGCGCATCCCAGGAGCGGGAGTGTGCCCAGGCCATCCTGAAGAACCCGCATCCCGCCCCCTTTCTATAGAGCCTCCAAAGCAAACATTTCCATCTTGTCCCGTGTCCCCCTCCTCCCCGAAAACAGCTTTGGGAAGATCTCGGAGAAGTCAACTTTTCCCCCACGTTTTTCTAGTTGCTGAAAGCAGCATGTGAAGTGCTCCCCTTCCTTCTCTTGCTTTTACCCCTTTTCCCCGGGGGGCTAAAAAGGAAGGGTTTTTTTCAATGGGGGGAGACCCCGAACATGTGAAAACTCTTTTCATTTTGAAACGTCAGAAGTCAGACAAGTTGTGGGCGTGGGGGGGGACTCTGGGGGAGGGATTGGCTGGCCTGTGTGAATCCTAGAATTGTCAGGCTGGACAGGAATGCATGGTGGGACTGCAGTTATCAGGACGGCCCCTTCTGGATTTCATCTGAATTTTTCACTTTTCCCCCTGGAGTGAAATTGACATTTTTCCTTTCTTGGCTGGTTCTGCTCTCTCTTCCCTGGCTTCTCCAGCGGGCGGCCGTGAACGCCACGGTCCCTGCAAAGAGAGTGGGCGCATGCTGGGGTCACCCTGAGCCTGCCCGGGGGGGAATGTTTCATGCCTGTTCCCCCCTGGGCAGCATGGGGAGCGCCTTGGAATGGTTGTCAATGAACCATGCCGCACAGTAACAATCCTGTCCCTTTCATTACAGCCAAGTTACCCCCAGCCCTACACCCAGGCGAGCTACACCCAAGGAGGAGGGTACACTCCCAACTACAACTATGGAAGCTACAGTGGTTATAGCCAAAGCTACACCCAGCCTCCACCGCCGACAGCACAGACCTACAATCAGCAGAACTACAACCAGTACCAACAGGTAGGTGGGAGACGGGCTCTCGGTCAAGCGATGACCTGGCCGGAGGGTAAGCTAAGGGTGTATCTGACCGTAGGACGAATGGATGCTTGTAGGGATGGAGGAGTGGCTCATGCATAGGACTGGGGGAGGGAAGTTTCAGTGTTTCACCCTGGCTCTGGCTGATGTGCTGTGAGCTGGGGCCAGTCGTAGAACTTCCCTTCGCCTCCTTGCTGTTAGCGGAGAAGTTGAGGATTAGTGCAATGTTTGTGGTGTCCCTGGGAGAGCTCAGGCAGGTGACTTCCAGCAGCCGTTGTCCTAGGCTGTAATTCAGTCTCGAAGCTGATTGTAGAAATCAGCGTCGGTACTGATCTGTTGGCTTCCCAAACGCCTTCCTGGTGCCTGAGGATCCATGCGAGATGCCCTGGTGCTCTGGCTAGTCATTTAGAGCGGGTGCGTGTTAATGGTACTTTACAGAAGATAATCCAAACCCAAAGGGGTCTGCCCCAGAGAGGTTAATCCTGAGGCCCGTGGCCTATGCTCACCGTGGACGGGCGAAGGTGCTCTTTGACTCAATGGACTTTACCCCACTCCTGGGCAGGGCTAAGCAGCACCCCTACAAATCCCACCTTACAAGGGGATGGCCAGGCTGCACAAAGGGTTCGTTGCTGTGAAGCGGCGTATTGCAGCGGCACCTAAAGGCCAGGCCCCTCGGGGCTTACAGCCCTATGCGTGCCCCGAGGGAGTGCGAGTCTCAAAGGCCGGTGCTGCGGATGCCAGATCTGCAGAGCACCTCTCCTGGGCACAGGGCATCTCAGAGCCTGCAGCTCCAGGATGAAGAGGTTGGTCAGCGACGCCCCCTCTTGGGCGCGGCGCGGGGCTCTGCCATCAGGGTGAGCCCTTCGGTGCAGAAGACAGAGCGTCCATCCTTGGTGCGTTCCCAAACTGGGGAACAAACGCCCCCAGGACTAAGGATCAAACCTTCCACTCCCAGTGCCGGACATGCTTCTCCGACCTACCTCTCCCATATAAAGACAGCAACGCAGATATGTAGAAAGTCCCCGTCAAAACGCTCCACTACCCGCTTCCCCCTGGGGAGATGGGGAGAGACCGACACGCAACACAAGTTAGCCATGTCGCATAGTGCATGCAGCAGGAGAATAAGAACAGCTCTTCTCTAGCTCAAAGCCCTGGCCGAAGGAAGTCAGTCTGGCTGTCCCCATGGCTAGCAGAGGTAAGAAGTTAACCAAGGGAAGGGACTTGCCGACGGTCACCCAGCAGGCCAGTGGAGGTCTCACCGTCAGGGCTGTAACCACTGGGCCACGCCCTGACGAGGTAGAGTCGTGAAAACCCTGGTCTTGTGGGTTTGCATAGGTGTCTGAAATGGGTAAATCCCCAGTACAAACGGCCTGATTCCTGGCATTAAGGGTCTGGTGGTGCTGGGGACTCCCAGCTTCGCCGGCACACTGCCCAGCGATAACTCTGTCGTCTCCCCCCAGTACGCCCAGCAGTGGAGCCAGTACTATCAGAACCAGAGCCAGTGGCCTCCATATTACGGCAGTTACGACTACGGGAGCTATTCGGGCAGCTCCCAGGGAGGCTCCAGCGCTCAGTGAAGGCCAGCAGGAGCTAAGGAGATCACACCCCCGCGTCTTTCTCTGGGAGCAGCCTGCAGCCCCTCGGGAAACCTCCGCGTTTCACTCAGCGGCTCCGTCAGAGCGGTTCCTGGTCATCTTTGGAAACAGGCAAGGGAAGTGGGACCTCCGCCCCTTGTTTTCTCTCTGTAGTTTTGACGATGAATGCGTTTCCTTGTACACTCTCGACAGACAATGGCATGCTCCCTTCTTCCTACCCTATAAGAAAGTTGCATTATTTCTCTCCATGTGTTTAAAACCATCTCCTTTCTATTTTTTGACTCTGAAAATGGTAGGATCTTAACCAGCTCCCCTGTTCTAGGTACTGTACTCCCAGGCCAGGACTCTCCTTGTCTAAAATCTGCAGTAGCAAAGGGCCAGCTCTGGCCCCGATAGGCCTTCTCCCTTCTCCCCTACGCTACACAATCGTGCTAGTGAGAACTTCCAAGACTTCACTGCAGTTCAATGTCAATCTCTCCTGGAGGTGTTATATTCATCTATTCTGCAAAACGTTTTTAAAATAAATAAAAAAAGAGGGAGGGGAGATGGCTGTTTTATGGTAATTATGCTTTTTTTTAGATTTTATGTAACTTTTTACCGTGGGTCAGCAGCTGTTAATATTTCATCAAGATAACAATTTCTTTGCTCAATCCAGGTGAGAAATAAAAGAAACCATCTTAAATGTGTAACTTTTTATACAATGTCTAAGTTTCTGTAACTTTGCACATGCTTTGTTTTGAGTTGAATTGTAACAGCTTTTTGTATTTGGAGAAAGAGTGAATATTGAACTTTAATGTCTTGGTGTTTTTCTTTTCCCACTTTCATAAATCCTCTGGGGGTTTTAAAAAAAAAAATCTGTTTGATCGTTAACATGTCCCATCCTAAGCCTCCACTTTATGGAAAATAGCAGGCAGTATATAGCTAATGGATCCCATTATCTGTCTGCCACAGCTCGTGTACAAGCTGCTGCTTAAACCTTCTAAACTTCAATCAGAAGAACACTTCAACCGATTTATGCATGAAAAGTGTCTTTTCAAAACAGCTTTTTACAAAACCGTAATGTCACTCAGAGAGATATCCAGGGAGAGTTTCAGAAAAAGCTTTTTCAAAGGAAGTTTGTTTTTCAAGAAGGCACCTTCCCTGGCTGTGTTTCCCAAAAAGAGAGAAATTGATTAGCTCCATCTCCTTGGCTTGTTTATAAACTAATGTGAAATTTGACACATCTGTTCATTACCTAGGCTTAGTGAAATGCAAACTAGGTGGCATAAACAGGGGAAAGTTAACTAGATTTTTAAGTGTCCTTGTTTTTAATAGGTAAGGGTCTCTCTCTCTTAAAATATGGGGCCAGATCCCCAGTTGGTGTGGCCCAGGAATTTTACATTTTCTTGCATCCCTTTTCAAATCCTTGAGTAAAAGCCACCTAGTGCTTTTGGACACCAGAGGCTCAATTCACCACCACCCTACTTGTTTTGTCACTTACCAGTGCAGCGTCCCCGTTTTCCCTGGGCCCTCTTGCCACTGGGGTAAATGACCACCTAAGCTGTGCAACTCAGCAATGGAGTGAGGCCTGGGTGTGTTGCACAGCTGCTCTGCCAAGATCTTGTGAGCAGCCCCAGCGGCATCAGACAGATTCAGACCTCGAGCCTGGCAGCTTGTGTTAAACCACGACCAGCTTGTAACCATGCTGGGGGCTGGGACGGGGCCCTGTGCAGATTCACACTCCTCGAACGGAGAAAAAGCCTTATTATTTCCTTAGACACACCAAATGTGACAGTCCAAGACAAGACCGAGATCAGGGATTGGACAAGAGCTGCATGGAGGTACCTTAAGGAACCTAGCGCATAGATAAACTTGGCAGAATTGGATTTTTTTTTATATATAATTTCAACAGACGTCTGTTTATTTTAAAGCATTTTTTTCTGGTTTTAGTGATGTAGATTGTCACTGTTTGGGGAAATGCTGGGGGGAGGGTCAGACAGTTATTGAATGAGAGCCGGGGAGGGTCAGACAGTTAGTGCTTTATAACCGTTAAAACAAATTGTCAAAATATACAAAGTAAATTTCTTGAATCAGATTCTAAGTTCTCAAGCAGCATTTTTCTTTCTTGCCTAGCTGTACATTTTTATTGATGGAAATATTTTTTTGGTAGTGGGGGTGTGCAGTGAAATTGACCTTTAGCAGTGATCTGCTCCTTCCGAGCCTACACCGCTAGGCAGCAATTATAGCCCCTCTCTTCTTTATAGATCACTTGCTCTCTTGTTATTAAAACAGCTCCCT
The DNA here is from genome assembly GCF_028017835.1 of Emys orbicularis. Lineage (NCBI taxonomy): Eukaryota > Metazoa > Chordata > Testudines > Emydidae > Emys > Emys orbicularis. Next base: position 27,304 of record NW_027045162.1, read on the forward strand.
TCCTGGGGGGGGGGGGGGGGGGGAGGGAGGGAGGCAGACCAAGCTGCAGTGAGCCCTGCTCTTGCTAAATGAGTTAAGTTTATAAACATGGGGAGGACAAAGTCTTCTGGGAAGGTTCCTTCTGTGCACAGCTGGAACTGAGCCTGTGGGATCATTCCAACCAGCATAATATGTGATGGAGGCGCTAGCCAGAGCTGAGCTGGGTAAGATGCCCTGGATGTGAAAATCTCTCCTGCTCCTCTCGCAATGCACTCTGCACTCTCTGTCTCAGAATGGAGCTGCGTTTTGACACTTACCTCCCTGGTAAAGCACAGCGAGAGCTACTGATGTGAAAAGCCTGGTATAAGAGCTTGGAGGTAGCTTGTGTCACCTTTAAGGGGAATAGAACATGCATCTCCAGGGAAGCCTGCTCCTTCAGCAAAGCCTTTTGTGGGTAACCTGTCCACCAAAAAGTATAGATTCCCCCTGCTCTCTTCCCTCCGACAATCAGAGGGGCCACCAGCTCACTTCCCTGTGCGGCAGTATCTCCATCTGAACATAACAGCCAGACTGGGTCAGACCCGTGGTCCATCTAGCCCAGGGTCCTGTCTTCCGATAACGACCGGTGCCAGATGCTCCAAAGGCAATGGACGGACACGGCACCTGAGTGATACATCCCCTGTTGTCCACTGCTAGATCCTGGCAGTCAGAGGTTTAGAACCAGCCAGGGCCTGGGGTTGTCCCCCTGACCATCTTAGCTAATAGCCCTTGATTGAATGCATACTACCGCCCAGTCTACTGTAAATGGAGTTTTCAGCTGGGTTCTCCTGCAGTCTGTACTGCCACCTCCTCCCTGCAGGTGTATTTTCCCTGGGATTTCACAGATTATAAAGCCTGAGGGGACCGGGACCACTGTGATGGTCTTGCCTCCTGTACAACAAGCCCGAGAACGTCCTGGCGTTAATTCCTGTTTGAATGGGAGCAGATCATTGGGTGGGGTCCAAGCCTGGCTTGATGGAAAAGCCACGACCCCGGGGTAAGTTGCTCCAGTGGTTAATTTACCCTTGGCCAGGCCTTCAGCCAGCGGCAGGTGTTAGTCCAGGGGGGGCTGTGAGCCGGGGGAGCCCCCCCCCAATCAAATATCAGATCCCTGCATTGCCTGGGGCCAAGTCCCCCTGCAGCGGGATTTGCCTCTATCTGTAGAGAGCCCCCTGGCAGCTGCAGCTGCCCTGGGCGGATGATGTGGGGGTGGGGGGCTGGCCCCCACTCTCCCCCCTTTGACTGACACACAATGACCCTTCCCCACCCCCAGCGGAACGGACGTGCCCCGGAACTAACGTGCCCGGGTCGCGTTCCCCCCCCCCCGCGGGGGGACCCTTTGGCCGCGGACCTGCGACCCGGAAGTTCCGGCCTGGCCTGGCGCGGCGCGCGGGATGGAGGCGGAAGCGGGGGGCCGGGCGCCCCCGCCGGGTGAGAAGCGGGGCGCGGGTGTCACAGCCAAAGGGGTCCCCCGGGGCCCTGCTCTGGCCTGGGGGCGGGGGGGCCCCTGAGATCTGCCCTGACCCCCCCCCGTTACTCTGGGGGCGGGGCTGGAGGGGGGTCTCCGCCCCCCGCCCCCTTGGCGACCCCCCCGACTGAGTGATCCCTGGGGCTGGCTGTGGGGTCCCCAATTCCCCACCCCGAGAAATCTGCCCTGAGCCCCCCCATGGGCAGCCCCCCAGTTACTCCAAGGGGCGGGGCTGGATGTGGGGTCCCCAATTCCCCCCCCCCCGAGAAATCTGCCCTGAGCCCCCCCCATGGGCAGCCCCCCAGTTACTCCAAGGGGCGGGGCTGGCTGTGGGGTCCCCAATTCCCCCCCCGAGAAATCTGCCCTGAGCCCCCCCATGGGCAGCCCCCCAGTTACTCCAAGGGGCGGGGCTGGCTGTGGGGTCCCCAATTCCCCCCCCGAGAAATCTGCCCTGAGCCCCCCCATGGGCAGCCCCCCAGTTACTCCAAGGGGCGGGGCTGGATGTGGGGTCCCCAATTCCCCCCCCCCGAGAAATCTGCCCTGAGCCCCCCCATGGGCAGCCCCCCAGTTACTCCAAGGGGCGGGGCTGGCTGTGGGGTCCCCAATTCCCCCCCCGAGAAATCTGCCCTGAGCCCCCCCATGGGCAGCCCCCCAGTTACTCCAAGGGGCGGGGCTGGATGTGGGGTCCCCAATTCCCCCCCCCCGAGAAATCTGCCCTGAGCCCCCCCATGGGCAGCCCCCCAGTTACTCCAAGGGGCGGGGCTGGCTGTGGGGTCCCCAATTCCCCCCCCCGAGAAATCTGCCCTGAGCCCCCCCATGGGCAGCCCCCCAGTTACTCCAAGGGGCGGGGCTGGCTGTGGGGTCCCCAATTCCCCCCCCCGAGAAATCTGCCCTGAGCCCCCCCATGGGCAGCCCACCAGTTACTCCAAGGGGCGGGGCTGGCTGTGGGGCCCACTTGCCCCCTAGCAGCCCCCCCATATGGAGCCCCCCCATTACCCTGAGAGGCCGGGCTGGATGCTGGGTCCCCCCCCCCCGCCGCCCCAGGTCAGCCCTGAACCCCATGGGGGAGCCCGGCTGGCCCAGCCTTAATCCCGGGTCTCGTCCGCAGGGAGCGCCGGCGCCCCGAAGAGCAGGGAGCAGCAGGAGCCGGAGGCTGCGCCTCCCCCGTCGTGGGCAGAGAGCCCAGCCCCACGGGACCATCCCCCCAGTGCCAGCGGGGTCACCGACCCGCCCCAGCACGCGTCGCACTGGGGGGAGGAGATGCTGGAAAGACCAGCCCCGGGGGATGTTCCCCCCAAGAGGAACGGGGTCACTGAACCCCCTCGGCAGACGTGGCACTGGGGGGAGGAGATGCTGGACAGCCCAGCCCCACGGGACCGGCCCCCCAATGCCAGCGGGGTCACCGACCCACCCCAGCACGCGTCGCACTGGGGGGAAGGGATGCTGGAAAGACCAGCCCCGGGGGATGTTCCCCCCAAGAGGAACGGGGTCGCTGAACCCCCTCGGCAGACGTGGCACTGGGGGGAGGAGATGCTGGAGAGCCCAGCCCCACGGGACCAGCCCCCAAAGAACACTGGGGTCACCACCCCGCCCCGGCACCCGTCGCATTGCGGGGAACGGATGCAGGCGACGCCAGCCCTAGGTGACCATTCACCCGACCGCAGTGGGCTCGGTGAACAGCTGCAGCGCCCGTCCCAGCGGGGGAGAGGGATGCCGGAGCCCACCCACGCTGCGGGTTTGGCTCAGAAGGAGCCAGCGGGCCCCCCTGAGGCGGGCGAGCGGGCCCTGCTGGCCATGCTGACGGCCGTGGCCAACAGCCCGCTGCCGGTGCGCAGCCAGCAGAAGGATGAGCCGGATCTGACGGCGGAGGAGAAGCTGGCCATCCTGCGGGCGCTGTACCGGGACAAGCCCGTGGTCTTCCTGGAGCGCTTCCGGCGGGCCCTGCGCGTCGAGCACCTGGGCTGCTTCGCCCACCTGGCCGCCCGCTACGAAGTGCGCTTCTACTGCGACGAGGTGCGCCGGGCCGCCCGCAGCAAGGCCGGCCACACGCGGGTGCGCAACAAGAGGTACGCCGCCCTGCAGCAGCTCATCAAAGGTACGAGGCCGCCAGGCCCTGCCCCTCCCCGCGCTGGGGGTGGGGGCCTGCTCTCACAGTCAGTGGCACCCTGGTCCTGATGCTATGGGGCACGGACCAGCAGGGGGTCAGTGCTGACTCCGATGCCCCAAGGCAGCGCTAGCGGGCGCTGTGCTGAAGGGAGGGCAGGTTGGTGCCCGCTGGGTGCCCTGGCTGGAGGCGGCTCTAGCACGGCGTGGCCATGTCCGTCAGCCCCAGCTGGTGCCAGGTGCCCCCCGCACAGGCTGCCATGGCAGAGGCTAAGGACGGAGTGGGTCAGAGACAGCAGCCGTGCCCGTGGCGGGTCTCTGCTGGCTGAACAGTGGGGTCTAGTGGTTAGAGCAGGGGGGCTGGGAGCCAGGACTCCTGGGTTCTATCCCCAGCTCGGGGGGGGGGGGGGGCTAGTGGGTAGATCGGGGGGCTGGAAACCAGGACTCCTGGGTTCCATCCCGGCTCTGGGAGGGGAGTGGGAGCTGCCTCTGCCCTGGAGAGCCCCAGAAGCCCCCCGTCCCGTGGCTCCTGCCCCCCCCCCCCCCACGCTCTCTCTGCCTCGCAGGGGGAGAGTATTTCAGCGACGAGCAGATGCGGGCGCGGGAGCCCCTGCTGTACGAGCAGTACATCGGGCAGTACCTGAGCGACGAGGAGCTGCTGGCCCTGGGCAGCCAGGCCCTGGCCGGCCCCTGCTCCCTCTCCGGCGTCCTGCTCGACTCCTACCAGGAGCAGGTGCTCCAGCTGCGGCTGCACATTCAGCAGGAGCAGGAGGAAGCCTGCATGGAGGAGGAGGAGGATGACGAAGGTCAGTATGTAGTCTGGCTGGGGGAGGGGAGTGGGGTCTAGTGGTTAGAGCAGGAGGGCTGGGAGCCAGGACTCCTGGGTTCTCTCCCCAGCTCTGAGAGGGAAGGGGGGTGTAGTGGTTAGAGCAGGGGGGGGTTGGGAGCCAGGACTCCTGGGTTCTCTCCCCGGCTCTGGGAGGGAAGGGGGGGCTGGTGGATTAGAGCTGGGGGGCTGGGAGCCAGGACTCCTGAGTTCTCTCCCTGGCTCTAGGAGGGGAGTGGGGTCTGGTGGTTAGAGCGGGGGGGCTGGGAGCCAGGACTCTTGGGTTCTCTCCCCAGCTCCGGGAGGGGAGTGGGGTCTGACATCCCGTTACTGGCTTTGTGGCTGGTATCCGTCCCCTCCTTGCCGATCGTGCCCTTCCCCTCTCTCCCTGCCAGGCGAGGAGTCCAGCTCGGCCTCAGACGCCTGGGTCCCCGACACGGAGGAGAAGGCCTTCCTGCGTGAGGAGTTCACCAGCCGCATGCACCAGCGCTTCCTGGACGGCAAGGACGGTGACTTCGATTACAGGTGAGGGGGGCGGGCGCAGGGTGTCGCTCGCTGGGTCACTGCCCGGGGGGGGACAGCAGAAGTGGGGCTGGCGGGGGTGGGGCAATCTGCATCTGTCCCAGCTCTGGGAGGGAGAGAGGTCTAGTGATTAGAGCAGGCGGGTGGGGCGCTGGGAGCCAGGATACCTGGGTTCTGTCCCTGGCTCTGGGAGAGGAGTGGGGTGTAGGGGTCAGAGCAGGGGGGCTGGGAGCCAGGACACCTGAGTTCTGTCCCTGGCTCTGGGAGAGGAGTGGGGTGTAGGGGTCAGAGCAGGGGGGCTGGGAGCCAGGACACCTGGGTTCTGTCCCTGAGGTCACAGCTCTGGGCTCGTTTTCTCTCAGCGAGGTGGACGAGAACCCGGAGTTCGACAACCTGGACATTGTGTCGCGGGACGAGGAGGAGCGTTACTTCGACGGCGAGGAGGAGGCGGAGGAGATGGAGGCGGAGTAGGGGGTCCCCTGCTCCCCCCAACCCCCCCAGCCTGGCACCCTGATTGGGGGCAGGACCCAACTCCTGTGCAGTAACCCAGACTCCTAGTCTGTGACCTGGGATCCTTCCCCTCGTGGGCTCGGGGCGTGTCCCCGCAAGGGCCTTCCCCCCGTACGCTCTCCCCAGGTCGCTCCTGGCCTGTGATCCAGTCCAGACTGGGATCCCTGCCCCCTTCTCCCCAGGGCTGAGGCACCCCCCTCGCCCGCCATGGGCTGTGTGAGCTCCACGTCCCTGCCTCCCAGGGGCAGCCCAGAGCCAGGAAAGGCGCCGGGGAGCAGCTGGGGAGTGGGAGGGGCTGCCCAGACTCTGCCCCGGCCCCCGCTGGATCTCTGGCCTGGGCTCTGAGCCTCCGGGCCCCCAGGGCGGGAAGCGTTCCAGAGGGGTGGCGAGGCCCAGGGCTGCACCGGGAAGCAGCCGCTCAGGGGAACGGCCCCCCTGCTGGAGCTGGCCTGGCGCTGGAGCCTGTGGGGCGGGGGCAGGCCGGGGACGGGGGAGGAAGGGGGGAGACGGACACTGTCACAATTAAAGCTCTTCAGTAACAGGTTTTGCAACAGCAGCAGTTTGGTCCTTTCAGCCTGAAAATCCAGGGGCCAGTGCCTGCGGCTTGAGCTGGGGCAACAGGGAGTGCAGGAGCCAGGACTCCTGGGTTCTATCCCTGGCTCTGGGAGGGGAGTGGGGGCTAGTGGTTAGAGCGGGGGGGGGCGGGAGCCAGCACTCCTGGGTTCTCTCCCCAGCTCGGGGGGACGGGGGGCTAGTGGTTAGAGCCAGGGGACTGGGAGCCAGGACTCCTGGGTTCTCTCCTGGCTCTGGGAGGGGAGTGGGGGCTAGTGGTTAGAGCAGGAGGCTGGGAGCCAGGACTCCTGGGTTCTCTCCCCGGCTCTGGGAGGGGAGTGGGGGCTAGTGGTTAGAGCAGGAGGCTGGAGGCAGGACTCCTGGGTTCTCTCCTGGCTCTGGAAGGGGAGTGGGGGCTAGTGGTTAGAGCCAGGGGGCTGGAGGCAGGACTCCTGGGTTCTCTCCTGGCTCTGGGAGGGGAGTGGGGGCTAGTGGTTAGAGCCAGGGGGCTGGAGGCAGGACTCCTGGGTTCTCTCCTGGCTCTGGAAGGGGAGTGGCGGCTAGTGGTTAGAGCCAGGGGGCTGGAGGCAGGACTCCTGGGTTCTCTCCTGGCTCTGGAAGGGGAGTGGCGGCTAGTGGTTAGAGCCAGGGGGCTGGAGGCAGGACTCCTGGGTTCTCTCCTGGCTCTGGAAGGGGAGTGGCGGCTAGTGGTTAGAGCCGGGAGGCTGGGTTCTCTTCCGGTTGCACGCACTGCTGGGTGCCAGCAGGGGGCAGCACAGGCCAAAGCACTGGGTGAGCGCACAGGATAATTCTGCCAAGTGCGCAGAGCAAAGTCAGAGCTGGTGAAGCACCGATCCCCGAAGGGCTGGAGCCCGGACGCCTGGGTTCTCTCCCGGCTCTGGGGGGGGAGTGGGGGCTGGTGGTTAGAGCAGGGGGGGCTGGGAGCCCGGACGCCTGAGTTCTCTCCCGGCTCTGGGGGGGGAGTGGGGGCTGGTGGTTAGAGCAGGGGGCTGGGAGCCAGGACTCCTGGGTTCTCCCTGGCTCTGGGAGGGGAGTGGGGCTGGTGGTTAGAGCAGGGGGGGCTGAGAGCCCGGACTCCTGGGTTCTCCCTGGCTTTGGGAGGGGAGTGGGGGCTAGTGGTTAGAGTGGGGGGGGGGCTGGGAGCCAGGACTCCTGGGTTCTCTCCCGGCTCTGGGAGGGGAGTGGGGTCTGGTGGGTTAGAGCGGGGGGGCTGGGAGCCAGGACTCCTGGGTTCTCTCCCCAGCTCTGGGAGGGGAGTGGGGTCTAGTGGTTAGAGCGGGGGGGCTGGGAGCCAGGACTCCTGGGTTCTCTCCCGGCTCTGGGAGGGGAGGAGGGTCTAGTGCAGGGGTAGGCAACCTATGGCACGCGTGCCAAAGGCGGCACGCGAGCTGATTTTCAGTGGCACTCACACTGCCAGGGTCCTGGCCACCGGTCCGGGGGGCTCTGCATTTTAATTTAATATTAAATGAAGTGTTTAGTATTCTTAAACATTTTAAAAACCTTATTTACTTTACATACAACAACAGTTGTTATATATTATAGACTTATAGAAAGTGACCTGCTAAAAACGTTAAAATGTATGACTGGCACGCGAAACCTTAAATTAAAGTGAATAAATGAAGACTTGGCACACCACTTCTGAAAGGTTGCCGACCCCTGGTCTAGTGGTTAGAGCAGGGGGGGCTGGGAGCCAGGACTCCTGGGTTCTCTCCCCAGCTCTGGGAGGGGAGGGGAGCCAGGACTCCTGGGTTCTCTCCCCGGCTCGGGGGGGAGTGGGGGCTAGTGGTTAGAGCCGGGGGGCTGGAGCCAGGACTCCTGGGTTCTCTCCCCGGCTCGGGGGGGAGTGGGGGCTGGTGGTTAGAGCAGGGGGGGCTGGGAGCCAGGACTCCTGGGTTCTCTCCCCGGCTCTGGGAGGGGAGGGGAGCCAGGACTCCTGGGTTCTCTCCCCGGCTCGGGGGGGAGTGGGGGCTAGTGGTTAGAGCCGGGGGGCTGGAGCCAGGACTCCTGGGTTCTCTCCCCGGCTCTGGGAGGGGAGTGGGGGCTAGTGGTTAGAGCCGGGGGGCTGGAGCCAGGACTCCTGGGTTCTCTCCCGGCTCTGGGAGGGGAGTGGGGGCTAGTGGTTAGAGCCGGGGGGCTGGAGCCAGGACTCCTGGGTTCTCTCCCGGCTCTGGGAGGGGAGTGGGGGCTAGTGGTTAGAGTTGGGGGGCTGGAGCCAGGACTCCTGGGTTCTCTCCCCGGCTCTGGGAGGGGAGTGGGGGCTAGTGGTTAGAGCTGGGGGGCTGGAGCCCGGACTCCTGGGTTCTCTCCCGGCTCTGGGAGGGGAGTGGGGTCTGGTGGTTAGAGCCGGGGGGCTGGAGCCAGGACTCCTGGGTTCTCTCCCGGCTCTGGGAGGGGAGTGGGGGCTAGTGGTTAGAGCTGGGGGGCTGGAGCCCGGACTCCTGGGTTCTCTCCCGGCTCTGGGAGGGGAGTGGGGTCTGGTGGTTAGAGCCGGGGGACAGTTCTGTTCCTGGCTGTGCCAGGGGAGCACTGCCTAAGCATCACTGCTGGGTTTGCTGGAACTGGGGTGTGCTCCCAGCTCCTCCCTCTGTGATGTTACTTTGCCTCTCCGTGCCTCAGTTTACCGTCCCCCCGGAGTTAGTCAGTGTCTGTTGGGTGCTCAGGAAGCTCAGAGCCTTAGCGCCCTGCCAGCCCCGCGCCCTGCTTGAGTCCGGCCCCCGCTGTTCTCGGGGGAGGGGGGCCGGGGCCAGCGCAGGGACCTTTCGCCAGGGGATTTGCCATCAGGCGCCGTGTCGCTGGCCGGCGGGGAGAGCCGAGGCTCCTGATCCCTGCAGGTGACTCACTTTCCCTCACCGGTTTCGCTTCCTTTCGGGGTTTTCGATCCCGTCCCAGCTTCCCCGTGGGAAATTCCGCCGGCAGGTGGGGCTGCTCCCGGTCAGCTGACTGCCCGGGGCCGTCGCCGAGGGGGGCGGGAAATACCTGGCCCCAGCCAGGTTCCTCTTCGGGAAGTGAAGCCAGTTCCCCTGGGGCAGTCCCAGCTCGGTCCCTGCCCGGACTTCCTTGTGTGGGGCTAGGGTCACAGGCCTGGCCCCTGGTGTCAGTTACAGCAGCCTCAGGGCTGCTCTCAGTCCTGGCACCCCAGCCACCTGAGCCGCCCCCTATGGGCCCTGGGGGGCAGAGAATAACCCCAGTGCTAAGTGCTCTGGTCACGCCCCTGCTCTGCCCCCTAGCTGGGGTGACCCCTGTGTGAGGAGAGTCCCAGGGGCCTGACAGAATGCCCAGCTGTCCCGTGGAACTCACCGCCACTAGATCAGACCCGGCGCTGGCAGCGGGGAGAGGTGGGGTCCCCTGGGGCTCTGCCTGTGGAAGGAGCGAGCTGGGCTTGCCGACACTAGCGACCCCGCGGTGGGCGATTCTCACCGCCCGTCCCCACGGGCACACTCTGGGGCGGGGGGCAGGGGGGGGGGTCAGTTCTGCCGCCTCCATCAGCTTGGAGTGAGCACCAGCCAGACACTGGGGGACGTGGGGTGGGGGTGATCTCCCCCCGCCTCATGTGTGTCAGCCCTCCCCACACACACACATATCTCTGGCCTCGTGTTTTGGGTGCCCGGGGCTGGCTCTGCCCCCCTTGGCTCCAGGGGGTGACCCCAGGGTCAAAGCAGAGGCTGTGGGGGGGAGGGGGTGCACCAGGGCACGTGGCAGATCGCCGGGGTCACTCGGCCCCTGGCCCCCTCCGCCGAGGCTGTGGACAGGTTTCTAGGGCTGAGCCCCGGGGAATGGCTGGGACCCTTACGCCCTGGGGCCAGCGCCCCCAGAGGGGACAGGTCCCGTGTCCCAGTGCCCACCCTGGGCCCGGCCCAGGGCCAGCGCCCCCAGAGGGGACAGGTCCCGTGTCCCAGTGCCCACCCTGGGGCCGGACCGTGGCCGGCGCCCCCAGAGGGGCCAGGCACCGTCCCCATCCCCAGTGGGAAACGCGAGGCCCCTGCCCTGGCTGTTTGCTGGGGTGGATCCCGCCCCCGGGGGCTGCGTTGGCCCAGCCCAAGGCCCGTGTTCGTGGGGCGCCCGGTTGCTAGGAGCCCTGGGGTCAGCGCTCAGCAGGGAACCCCGGGCAGCTCTCCAGGGGTCCCCCCGCCCGGACCCAGCTGCAGGGGGCTTGGGAGGGGGACGCCACGTGCTGATCCCGCTGGCCCTGGGGGCTCCTGCCTGCGACGAGTTTGCCGGGGCTCAGCACTGGCGCTGCGGGCAGCGCGTGGCAGGAGCTGGGGGGCAGGGTTGGCACAGGAGGGACGGGGGGGGCTGGTCCCTCCCCAGCTCACTCCATCCCTGCGCTCCGGCGAGTCGGGACCCTGCCCCTGAGCTCAGGTTCCTGCCCGAATTGGGCCCTGCCTGGCAGCTGCTGCCTCCTGGTCCCACCGCAGCGTCTGGGCTCCAGCCGCCCACACGCCACCACTGCAACCACTCCCACAAACTGCTTGGGGGGCGTGGGGTGTAGTGGTTAGAGCCGGGGGGCTGGGATCCAGGACTCCTGGGTTCTCTCCCAGCTCGGGGAGGGGAGGGGAGGGGGGGGCTGGTGGTTAGAGCAAGGGGCTGGGACCCCGGACTCCGGGGTTCTCTCCTGCTTTGTCAGTGATGTGCTGTGGGACCTGCCTCTGTCTGTGCAGCGCCTGGCGCGACGGGGCCCTGATCTCCCCGAGCCAGGGGCGGAGGCGCTGGGAGAGCCCCACGCAGGGGGAGCCCGAGCTCTCTGGGGTGGGGGCTGGTGGCCGCAGCAGGGCCGTTCTGAGGGGAACCACGAGGGGTGGTGGCATAGGGGGGTCCCTGAGGCTCCCGTCAGGGCCTGGTGGGGGGAAGGGCTGGGATATTCCTGTCCGCGGCTTTGTCATCGGCTGCTCACGACTAACACACGAGGGCACCGCGGAGAGGGGGGAGCCTGGGCCTGGGCTAGCAGGGGCTGCGGGTCGGGAGTGAGGGGCACCGGCAGGGCTGGGGGGGGGGCCCAGGGCTGGGCTGGCAGGGGCTGCGGGTCGGGAGTGAGGGGCACCGGCAGGGCTGGGGGGGGGCCCAGGGCTGGGCTGGCAGGGGCTGCGGGTCGGGAGTGAGGGGCACCGGCAGGGCTGGGGGGGGGGGCCCAGGGCTGGGCTGGCAGGGGCTGCGGGTCGGGAGTGAGGGGCACCGGCAGGGCTGGGGGGGGGCCCAGGGCTGGGCTGGCAGGGGCTGCGGGTCGGGAGTGAGGGGCACCGGCAGGGCTGGGGGGGGGCCCAGGGCTGGGCTGGCAGGGGCTGCGGGTCGGGAGTGAGGGGCACCGGCAGGGCTGGGGGGGGGCCCAGGGCTGGGCTGGCAGGGGCTGCGGGTCGGGAGTGAGGGGCACCGGCAGGGCTGGGGGGGGGGGCCAGGGCTGGGCTGGCAGGGGCTGCGGGTCGGGAGTGAGGGGCACCGGCAGGGCTGGGGGGGAGGGGGACTAGCCCAGTTTATATCAGTCTCCTTGGCAGCGGGGCCCTGGCAGTGACTCATGCCCCCCCCCGGGGGGGGGGGTTTCCATGGAAATTCCGGCTCCTCTCGCTGGGGGCGATTTTTGGAAACTTTTCTAAACATCCCGGGCCCGGCTCCGCCTCTGATTCCCCCCCCCCCCCAGCTCCTGCCGCGGGGCCCGGGCTGGGGGGCCGAGGGGGCCCGGGCTGCCCCCAGACAGACCCTGCAGTCCCCGTGGTGGCCCCAGACTGCAACGCCCCCAGTGACCACAGGGGGGCTCCACTCACCCCGCTCCCTGCCCCAGAGCGCCCCCTAGTGCCCCATGGGGCCAGCCCTGCCTGCCAGGGGAGAGCGCTCCATGCTGCCCCTGCCCCGCTCCGCGCCCCACAGCGCCCCCTGCTGCCTTCGCCCCGCTCCCCGCCCCACAACGCCCCCTGCTGAGCCCCTCGCCCCACTCCCTGCCCCACAGCGCCCCCTGCTGAGTCCCTTGCCCCACTCCCTGCCCCACAGCGCCCCCTGCTGCCCTCGCCCCGCTCCCCGCCCCACAGCGCCCCCTGCTGCCCCTGCCCCACTCCCTGCCCCACAGCGCCCCCTGCTGATCCCCCCGCCCCGCTCCCCGCCCCACAGCGCTCCCTGCTGCCCCCGCCCCACTCCCCGTCCCACAGCGCCCCCTGCTGATCCCCCCGCCCCGCTCCCCGCCCCACAGCGCTCCCTGCTGCCCCCGCCCCACTCCCTGCCCCACAGCGCCCCCTGCTGCCCTCGCCCCGCTCCCCGCCCCACAGCGCTCCCTGCTGCCCCTGCCCCACTCCCTGCCCCACAGCGCCCCCTGCTGATCCCCCCGCCCCGCTCCCCTCCCCACAGCGCTCCCTGCTGCCCCTGCCCCACACCCTGCCCCACAGCGCCCCCTGCTGATCCCCCCGCCCCGCTCCCCGCCCCACAGCGCTCCCTGCTGCCCCTGTCCCACACCCTGCCCCACAGCGCCCCCTGCTGAGCCCCTCGCCCCGCTCCCTGCCCCGTAGCGCCCCCTGCTGATCCCCCCGCCCCGCTCCCCGCCCCACAGCGCTCCCTGCTGCCCCTGCCCCACACCCTGCCCCACAGCGCCCCCTGCTGAGCCCCTCGCCCCGCTCCCTGCCCCACAGTGCCCCCTGCTGAGCCCCTCGCCCTGCTCCCCACCACACAGCGCCCCCTGCTGCCCTCGCCCCGCTCCCTGCCCCACAGCGCCCCCTGCTGAGCCCCTCGCCCCGCTCCCTGCCCCACAGTGCCCCCTGCTGAGCCCCTCGCCCTGCTCCCCGCCCCACAGCGCCCCCTGCTGCCCCTGCCCCGCTCCCTGCCCCACAGCGCCCCGTGCTGCCCCCCCCGCCCCGCTCCCCGCCCCACAGCGCCCCCTGCTGAGTCCCTCGCCCCACTCCCTGCCCCACAGCGCCCCCTGCTGAGCCCCTCGCCCCACTCCCTGCCCCACAGCGCCCCCTGCTGCCCCTGCCCCGCTCCCCGCCCCACAGCGCCCCCTGCTGAGCCCCTCGCCCCACTCCCTGCCCCACAGTGCCCCCTGCTGCCCCCGCCCCACTCCCTGCCCCACAGCGCCCCCTGCTGAGCCCCTCACCCCACTCCCTGCCCCACTGCGCCCCCTGCTGAGCCCCTCGCCCCACAGCGCCCCCTGCTGCCCCCCCGCCCCACAGCGCCCCCTGGGGCCCCAAGTCTCCTTGCTTTGGCCGTTCGCTCCAGCAGCAGCTGCTGTTATTGGTCCCCCGGGGGCGACGTGGCGGGCGCTGGGCGCAGGCGGCGGCACCGGCTCCGGGGAAGCCCCGGGCCCTGTGGCCACGAGCGCAGCTGCTTTCCACGCGCCCCCCAGCCCCCCCGCAGCCGCTCTGCGCAGACCGGGCTGCCCCACCCCAGAGGCGGCTGCATCTCGGCGCCGGGCGAGGGGTCCCTGGATAACCAGCCCCTGTGTCCCACCCCAGAGGCGGCTGCATCTCGGCGCCGGGCGAGGGGTCCCGGAGAAGGAACCAGAACTGCCCTGCTCCCCGTTCTCGTCTCTGCCACGGGGGGAGCTGAGAGGTTGGGACGTGACATGGGCTCTGCAGGGCTGGTTCAGTCCATGCTGTGCCCCCATCCCAGCCCCGGGGGGCTCGTCCCCGGCCAGGGAGTTCTCTGTGCCCCCCGCCCCCACAGCCAGCACGTGCCCCTCGTCTCGCCAGTAGCTAGGGTGAAACCCAGATCCATCCCCCAGCCTGGGGCCACGGCCCCCGTCACCCCCAGATCCACCCCCCAGACCTGGGGCCATGGACTCTCTTGCCCCCACCCTCAGATCCCCCTCAATCCAGGGCTACGGCCCCCAGCGCACAACCTGCCCCCCCCCCCGGGCTGCTGCACTTCCAGGCCTGCCGTGCGCTTGGCCTAGTGCTGGGGGGGGGGGGCAGGAGACGCTACCGACGCGTCACCGACCCAGAGCCACTTGGACCCAACAGCAGGGATCACACGCACCCCGGCTTCCCGTGCTACTGGGGACTCCCCGTTAGTGAAGTGCAGCGCGGGGCCTATGACACACAGGGGAACAGTTCTGATTCCAGCCAGCAGGGGTGGTAGCGCCCCCCCCCCCCCACACACACACACAGCTCACGTGCAGGCCCTCGCCTGTCCCTTGGGGCGGGGGTGCACTGCCGGCCATCTCCCCCAGGCCCCCGGGGCTGCAGCGCGGTGACAGATTGTAGGGGCACCCGGCCACGGCGGTGCAGGGGGGGTTTCCCGTGTTTGTTTGTTCTGGTGTCACCGGCGGCCGCGTCCCAGGAGCCCAGGGGAAGGGGCTTGGCTGTGTGTGTGCGTGTGTGTGTGTGTGCCCGGGGGAGGGGGCTGGCTGTGTGTGTGCGTGTGCATGTGCGTGTGTGTGTGTGTGCCCGGGGGAGGGGGCTTGGCTGTGTGCGTGTGCATGCGTGTGTGTGTGTGCATCTCTGTGTGTGTGTGTGTGCCCGGGGGAGGAGGCTTGGCTGTGTGTGTGTGCGTGTGTGTGTGTGTGCATCTGTGCGTCTGTGTGTGCCCGGGGGAGGGGGCTTGGCTGTGTGTGTGCGTGTGTGTGCGTGTGCGTGTGTGTGTGCCCGGGGGAGGGGGCTTGGCTGTGTGTGTGCATGTGCGTGTGTGTGTGTGCGTGTGTGTGTGCCCGGGGGAGGGGGCTTGGCTGTGTGTGTGTGTGTGCGTGTGCATGCATGTGTGTGCATCTGTGTGTGTGTGTGTGTGTGCGCCCGGGGGAGGAGGCTTGGCTGTGTGTGTGTGCGTGTGTGTGTGTGTGCGTCTGTGTGTGCCCGGGGGAGGGGGCTTGGCTGTGTGTGTGCGTGTGTGTGTGTGTGTGCCCGGGGGAGGGGGCTTGGCTGTGTGCGTGTGCATGCATGTGTGTGTGTGTGTGTGTGTGTGTGCCCGGGGGAGGAGGCTTTTCTGTGTGTGTGTGCGTGTGTGTGTGCCCGGGGGAGGGGGCTTGGCTGTGTGTGTGCATGTGCGTGTGTGTGTGTGCGTGTGCGTGTGTGTGTGTGCCTGGGGGAGGGGGCTTGGCTGTGTGTGTGTGCGTGTGCATGCGTGTGTGTGCATCTGTGTGTGTGTGTGTGCGCCCGGGGGAGGAGGCTTGGCTGTGTGTGTGTGTGTGTGCGTCTGTGCATCTGTGTGTGCCCGGGGGAGGGGGCTTGGCTGTGTGTGTGCGTGTGTGTGTGTGTGTGCCCGGGGGAGGGGACTTGGCTGTGTGCGTGTGCATGCGTGTGTGTGTGTGCATCTGTGTGCGTGTGTGTGTGTGCCCGGGGGAGGAGGCTTTTCTGTGTGTGTGTGCGTGTGTGTGTGTGCATCTGTGCGTGTGTGTGTGCCCGGGGAAGGGGGCTTGGCTGTGTGCGTGTGCGTGTGTGTGTGTGTGCGTGGGGGGGGCGCACGTAGAGCCCCTGGTGCTGACCCAGCCTGGGGGCATTCGGCTGCCGGCAGAGCTGGGCCCTGCCATACCCCAGCCCTGGGGTCGGCCCCCCGGGCTGCCCCGGCCGGTGTCAGCAGCCCCCTTTCTGCCACCCCAGAGCACTTCAAAGACCGATCAATGGGGGGGGAGGTTCCTGATCCGCTTGGTGGGGGTCCCGCGTCCAAGGGCTTTTCCCCATTT
Organism: Emys orbicularis; assembly: GCF_028017835.1. Lineage (NCBI taxonomy): Eukaryota > Metazoa > Chordata > Testudines > Emydidae > Emys > Emys orbicularis. Next base: position 42,910 of record NW_027045162.1, read on the forward strand.
TCTTCCTGCTCCTCCAGTACTCCCGGCAGCTCCTGGGGCTCACGGCAGCCTGGCCAATGCCTCCCCTGCCACGCTAGGACCCGGTCACGCTGGGGGGCCCCAAGCCTCCGGGGGGGGGCGCAGGGGCTCAATTCTCCGGCAGCGCGAGGCTCCGAATGGCGTCAGACCCCCCAAGGGGCTGGGTTCTGGGGCCCTGTTTGCGGCGTGATCTAGGGCCCAGCCCCTGCCTGATGCCTCGGTGGGGCAGTGAGGGGGAAGGGCAGTAGTGGCCCAGCAAGAGAAGTGCTCTGGCCGCACACTGAGCCCCCGGCAGCATTTGGCAGGGCCCCAGAGCCATGGGGCAGGGGCTTAACCCCCCCTGAGATGCCTGGGCAAAGGGCGCAGGCTCCCTGCAGACCCAGGCAGCGTCGCTCACACTCAGGGCAGCTCCCCCGCTCCCAGTGACGGGCGCAGGCTCTCTGCAGACCCAGGCAGCGTCGCTCACACTCAGGGCAGCTCCCCCCCCCCCAGCGACGGGCGCAGGCTCCCTGCAGACCCAGGCAGCGTCGCTCACACTCAGGGCAGCTCCCCCTCTCCCAGCGACGGGCGCAGGCTCCCTGCAGACCCAGGCAGCGTCGCTCACACTCAGGGCAGCTCCCCCTCTCCCAGCGACGGGCGCAGGCTCTCTGCAGACCCAGGCAGCGTCGCTCACACTCAGGGCAGCTCCCCCCCCAGCGACGGGCGCAGGCTCCCTGCAGACCCAGGCAGCGTCGCTCACACTCAGGGCAGCTCCCCCCCAGCGACGGGCGCAGGCTCGCAGCAGACGCCTGGCGTCACCTTTTTGAGCTTTTTGGCCCTGGCCCCAGGAGCTGGAAGCTTAGAGCAGCTGGGAAAGCCCCTGATGCGGGATCTCGTGACCGAACGTGAGTGCGCCCCCCCCCCAGGAGGCAAAGCCAGCCCGGCCTCCCCAGGGACCTGGCTGTCTGGGATGCCAGGAATCCCAGCGATTGGAAACAGAGCCGGCGCAGCAGCCCAGCTGGCAGGGTGGGTGTGAGCGGGCTCCCCTCCAAGCAATGCCCGGCACGACTCAATGCCCACGGCTCTCGCTGGCTCTAGCCCTTCTAGGATTTCACTGGGCATGTGTGTGGGGGGGAGAAATTAGCATCCAGGGACATCTCGGAGCATCAGTTAACTGTCCTGGTGCAGGGGCGTACGACTGGGCAGCAGCCTCAGAGATACGACCCAGGGACCCCTGCTCCAACAGCCCAGCCCTCTGCGTGAAAGGAGAATCGCCCCTCTGGATGAGCATTGTAGGGGATATGACACACAACATGCAGTGCCGGATCCATGCTCTAAAGTGCAGTGAGTGGTGTGCAAAGCTAGCTATAGATACACATATACGGCATAGACACAGATGCACGTGTGTGCACAAATGCACACAGAAACACACACACACACACACACTGCTCCTTGCACACCTGGGTCTCGTTCCCTTCGCTCACTCGCCCCGGGGGCTCCCAGCCAGGTGCAGGGCCCCGATGCGCCGGGTGCTGCACAGACAGATCCGGTCCCTGGCCCGGCAAGTTCAAAGTCTAACAATGACCCAGGACTCCTGGGTTCCCTCCCCAGCTCTGGGAGGGGAGAAGGGGTCCAGTGGTTAGAGCAGGGGGGGCTGGGAGCCAGGACTCCTGGGTTCTCTCCCCGGCTCTGGGAGGGGAGTGGGGTCTGGTGGGTTAGAGAAGGGGGCTGGGAGCCAGGACTCCTGGGTTCTCTTCCCAGCTCTGGGAGGGGAGTGGGGGCTGGTGGTTAGAGCAGGGGGGGCTGGGAGCCAGGACTCCTGGGTTCTCTCCCCGGCTCTGGGAGGGGAGTGGGGTCTGGTGGGTTAGAGAAGGGGGCTGGGAGCCAGGACTCCTGGGTTCTATCCCTGGCTTTGCCCTGACTTGCTGTGTGACCTTGGGTCAGCTGAGGGGGGACGGGATGTGTGTGATGGAGGAGAAAGGGAATTCAGCTGGGGGGGCAGCACGGGTGGGGGGCAGGCGTGTGGGGAGGGGGGCCAGAGGGGAGGGGCCAAGGAACACTCCACCCCACCCCCCCAGCCTGGCACATTCTTTCCCACTTGGTCAGTGTCTGAGGCTGCTGCTGCCTCCACTTTCCCCGGCCGCAGCTTGATGGAAACCAGGCCGTTCCCAGGCCCCAGCCCCCGCACACGCGGCCTGACGCTGCCTGGGGGGGTCTCCCCGGGGGCCTTTCTCACCACGGGCTGCTCAGGGGGAGGGGACATAATGCCCTGCTCTGCCCCCCATGCACTGAGGGTGACGGGCTGGCCGGGGCATGGGGCTTTCCCCTCTGGGGGGCGCTGGGCCCGATCCAGCCCCATGGCAGGGACTGGCTGGCTGGCTGGCTGGGGGGGCAAGGAATGGGGCCTGGGGCTGTTCCCCTCTGGGGGGCACCGGCCCTGATCCGTCTGTAAAAGTCGAGCCCCGTTCTGCCCCCCTAGTGGTTGGTGCACAGGGAGGATAACAACCTGCTACTGCTACCAGCTGGTGGAGAGACTCCTCTAGCTCCGCTGGGCTGCGCTGCCGAAGGACCCGTGTCCAGCCCAATTAGCCTGGCCCATATGGGCCCAACACTCCCCCAGGGGCAGCCCGGGTCCAGCCAGCCCCCCTGTGGCTCTGGCTTTGCCTTCCAGCCACGGGCCTCCCTGGGTGGGTCCCAGCAGCTGCCCCGAGGCGCCCGCTCGACCTCCTGCAGCTTCTTCAAAGGTGGGTGAAACGGGGAGTCACGCAGGAATTGCCAGTGACAGGGGAGGGGGCTGCGAGCCCGGACTCCTGGGTTCTCGTCCAGCTCTGGGAGGGGAGTGGGGTCTAGTGGAGGTGGGCTGGGAGCCCGGACTCCTGGGTTCTCTCCCAGCTCTGAGAGGGGACTGGGGTCTGGTGGTTAGAGCAGGGGGGCTGGAGCAAGGACTCCTGGGTTCTCTCCCAGCTCTGGGAGGGGAGTGGGGTCTAGTGGGGGTGGGCTGGGAGCCCGGACTCCTGTGTTCTCTCCCAGCTCTGGGAGGGGAGTGGGGTCTAGTGGGGGTGGGCTGGGAGCCCGGACTCCTGGGTTCTCTCCCAGCTCTGAGAGGGGACTGGGGTCTGGTGGTTAGAGCAGGGGGGCTGGAGCAAGGACTCCTGGGTTCTCTCCCAGCTCTGGGAGGGCAGTTCCAACCTCACAGCTGGGTCATGTTGAGGGGACAGCTCCTGTGGCAGGTCCTGGGACAACCTCCCCCCCAACCGAGGAACCGGCCCCAGGCCCCTCCTCTGCGGCTCCCGCCCACCCCAGGCCAGTCTGTCTGGCCCATTCCGCTGCAGTGCCCGGGGGGAACCCCCGCCCGGCCTGGCACAGGGGCACACCCGGGGGGGGGGGGGGACTCACTGGGCAAGACTGTGGGCTCCATAAATACCCAAACATCTGGAGCAGCTGGTCTGGCGTCACTACGATTCCCACAGCCCCTGGCCTGCGTCCCCCCCACACCCGTCTGCACCCCCAGGGCAGACTCCCGCCCCCGGTGCTCTGGGTGCGTCTCACAGCCCTGGCGGGGGCCTGGCTCTGGCCACGCACATCCCGGTTGGGTCCTACCACCCCTGGGAGATGAGCAGCGTCCAGCCCCCTCACTTCCCGCCGGGTTACTCGCGTCCTGGGGGGACGAGTCAGGCCCTGACGAGGTTCCTCCCCCCGGCCCGTCTGTCTGAGCCTGTCTAGCAATCAGGACTGGGCCCCCCAACTCCGCTCCCAGAGCTGGGAGAGAACCCAGGAGTCCTGGCTCCCAGCCCCCCCTGCTCTAACCACCAGCCCCCACTCCCCTCCCAGAGCCGGGGAGAGAACCCAGGAGTCCTGGCTTCCAGCCCCTCCTCCTGCCCTGCCCAGAGCCACCCTGGCATGGTTCGAAGGCGCACGGGGCACACCTTGGCCAGCAGCCACACAAGAAGCGCGTGGCTTGGGACAGGGCTCCTGGCCAGGCTCCAGGGAGGAGGTGGGGGGGGCCGTAGCTACAGGCCAGGGCTGACCACAGGCGTCCGCAGGACCCGCACGCGGCCCCCAGGGGCAGGTACAGCTCAGCCGCCGACACCCTGCCAGGCAGCGGGACTTCGCCTCGGGGAACGGGAGCCTCTTGGGGCTCGTGGTTAGAGCGAGGGGGGGCTGGGAGCCCGGACTCCTGGGTTCTCTCCCCAGCTCTGGGAGGGGAGTGGGATCTAGTGGTTAGAGCAGGGGGCTGGGAACCAGGACTCCTGGGTTCTATCCCCAGCTCTGGGAGGGGAGTGGGATCTAGTGGTTAGAGCAGGGGGCTGGGGGTCAGGACTCCTGGGTTCTATTCGCAGCCCTTCAAGGACTCCCAGCCCCCTGAGTTTGGCTTTGCTTTTAGCCCCAGAGCCTGGGAGGCAGCGGGGTCCTGCCCTGGGGGGCCCCTCACTGTTGCCCCTCCCCCCGTGGTGCGGGACCCTGCTGCTAGGACGGGGCCTGGCTCACTCACAGCTGGGCAAGCTCCTGGGCCTCCCTGGGCCCTGGGAAAGCTGCCTTGCGGTTGGGGCCGGCTTTGAACTTCTGCCTTCGCCCCCCGCCTCCCCCCGGCCTCCCATGGCGACAGCCGGCAGGAAATGCCTGCAGCATGGGTCAGCAGCCTGGGAGCGCAGGCCGGGGCAGCCGGGAGAGACCTGCGCTTCGCAGGGGACTCCCCGGTCCAGGGACCCCCAGCCAGCCTCAGCCCTACTGCTGGGCGCCGTGTACTGGGTTCTAGCCTCAGTTTCCCCATCTGGCAGAGGGTGGCACTGCCCCCCCAGAGGCCTGAGGGGCTCAGATACCCCAGTGATGGACACGGGGCTGATTGGGATCTGGCCTGGGTCAGGAGCAGCCAAAAGGGATTGAAAGGATCCATGTCTGAGCGACCCGCCATGACAGGTGTAACGGCCACGGGCTCCTCTGCAGTCACCTGCCAGGTGTGTTATGGGAGCAGCTACAGGCCCCAACCCAGGTCACGGCCCCGTCGGGGCGGGCACCGCCCAGACCCCGGCCGAGATCGGGGCCCCATCGCGCCGGGCGCCGCCCAGACGCCAGCCGAGATCAGGGCCCCGTCGGGCCGGGCGCCGCCCAGACCCCGGCCGAGATCAGGGCCCCGTCGGGCCGGGCGCTGCCCAGACCCCGGCCGAGATCAGGGCCCCGTCGGGCCGGGCGCTGCCCAGACCCTGGCCGAGATCAGGGCCCCGTCGCGTCGGGCGCCGCCCAGACCCCGGCCGAGATCAGGGCCCCGTCGGGCCGGGCGCTGCCCAGACCCCAGCCGAGATCAGGGCCCTGTCGGGCCGGGCGCTGCCCAGACCCCGGCCGAGATCAGGGCCCCGTCGCGCCGGGCGCCGCCCAGACCCCGACCGAGATCAGGGCCCCGTCGGGCCGGGCGCCGCCCAGACCCCGGCCGAGATCAGGGCCCCGTCGGGCCGGGCGCCGCCCAGACCCCGGCCGAGATCAGGGCCCCGTCGGGCCGGGCGCCGCCCAGACCCCGGCCGAGATCAGGGCCCCGTCGGGCCGGGCGCCGCCCAGACCCCGGCCGAGATCAGGGCCCCGTCGGGCCGGGCGCCGCCCAGACCCCGGCCGAGATCAGGGCCCCGTCGCGCCGGGCGCTGCCCAGACCCCGGCCGAGATCAGGGCCCCGTCGGGCTGGGCGCTGCCCAGGCCCCGACCCAGGTCACAGCCCCGTCGCGCTGGGCGCTGCCCAGACCCCGACCGAGATCAGGGCCCCGTCGCGCCGGGCGCCGCCCAGACCCCGGCCGAGATCAGGGCCCCGTCGCACCAGGCGCTGCCCAGACCCCGGCCGAGATCAGGGCCCCGTCGCGCCGGGCGCTGCCCAGACCCCAGCCGAGATCAGGGCCCCGTCGCGCCGGGCGCTGCCCAGACTATGAGCGAATCCCTGCCCCTAAACTCTCCCAGTCTAAACAGACAAGGGAGGCAGGGTGATTATCCCCATTTACAGATGGGGAAACTGAGGCACGGGGCCAGGCAGTGACTTGACTGGGGTCACGCGGGAAGCCCCTTCCTCTGAAGCCACTGGTCCCAGTCACCGCCAGGGACAGGAGACAGGGGGAGAAGGACCCGTGATTAGGAGCCCGGCCCCCCCGGGGCGGCGTGTTGTGTCGGCTGGCGAGGGCGGGGCGGGATAATTGCAGGCTTGGAGCCGCGTCGCCCGGGAGGGAGGGAGGGAGCCGGCTTGGCAGGGGGCCAGCCCGTCAGAGCCCTGCCGCCGGGCATGGGGCGGTTGTGTGCCAACGTGGCAGCGGGTCCCAGGGCTGGGACACAGAGCGGGGTGGGGGGGCGAAGGGGGCACCCAGGGTCACAGGGCCACCCAAAGGGCCCACCCCAGGGTGCCCCCCTCAGGGGCGGGGGGAGGGCTCAGTCTCTGGCCCATTGCGAGCCCGGATCGCGCCCCCAGTAAATTCGAACGGCCCCTCGGCCCAGAGCACAACGGGAGGCCAGGGGGGGCTCAGGATCCTCCGCCATCAGCCTCCCTGTGCTGGGGTGTGGGGCCCCCGCGGGCGGGCCGGGGCTCACCCCGACCGCAGCGGGACCGGGCGGGCAGCAGGGGCTCAGGGCAGGGGCAGGCCGGCAGGATATTGACTCCAGGTGTTGGTGCTGGCCGGAGGCGGGGCTGGGAGCCAGGACTCCTGGGTTCTTTCCCCGGCTCTGCGAGGGAAGTGGGGGCTAGTGGTTAGAGCAGGGGAGCTGGGAGCCAGGACTCCTGGGTTCTCTCCTGGCTCTGGGAGGGGAGTGGGGTCTGGTGGTCAGAGCAGGGGGGTGTCTGGGTCTCCCCTCTGCATGGCCCTGCTCCACTTCAGGACCAGCGGCGGAGCCCTCCCCACGGTTCCCAGGACCGGGGCTGCCTGGTGCAGCCAGTTCTGCCCTGGCCTCCGGCCCGGCGACGGTCCCTGGAGCAGGGGGCCATGGGCCGAGCTCCAAGCTTCCCGCCCCGGCCACAGGAACCTGCTCCCCCTCAGCCTGCCCCACGGACGGAGCCCCGGGCACAGTGCTGCGGGGTGGGGGGCGCCCTCCCCAGCGGGCCGCGCAGCCCCCAGTGCCCCAGTACAGCGCTAGGGGGCGCTGGGCCCCGTTTTCCATAGTCCACGCGCTGGTCATCGAAAGCTCCTGGCTGGTTCCCCAGGAGTTGGGGGTGAACCCCGGCGTCCGGCCCAGTCATGTGACTCCATCCTGCAACCCTCGGTCACATGCAGGATTCGGAGCTCCTGGTTCGACCTCGGGGTGTTAACAGCAGCCGTGCTGGCCCCCAGAGGTGGCTGCATTTCAGCGCCAGGTGCTAGTGGCTGCTGTTCCCCTGGTGTCGACCGGGGGCGCGGTGCCAGCCGTACCCTGGCGAAGCAAGCCAGCTCCCTGGGCCTCCCGCTCCCAGCCATGGCCCCGCCGCAGCCGCCCCCCGGGCTGGAGAAGCAGATCTGACCCTGCGGCCCTTGGAATCTGTCATCACGGGGCCCAGCTCCCGCCCCCCAGCCAGGGCCTGGCTCGCATCGATGGCCCCCAGCCCCTCAGGGCATTAGGAACACGCTGGCCATGAGCCCAATGCCAGATGCTGCAACCCCACATGGCCAGCTGCTATGGCGTGATTCAGGGAGGGGTGGGATAGGACCCAGGAGTCCTGGCTCCCAGCCCCCACCCCCACCCCTCTAACCACTGGACCCCACCTCTGCTCCCCGCCATGATCTCATATCCCTGCCCCCTCTTCCCCTCCGCAGCCGGGGATGCTCTGGGGCTCTCCCCCAGCCCCCCTGCTCACCCTGGCCCCTGGCCAGGGGCCGCAGGGGAAGGCGACCGGCCCCATGGCTCGGCTCAGCCCCACCCCGGTGCCTTTTCCACCCTGTGGGGGACAGATTCCAGGGCTGTAGCCTCAGGGCTCCCACCTGTAGCCCCCAGGGCGGTAGCGACCCAGACGGCACAGGGGCCCTTCCCCTCTAGGGGGCGCCAGCAACAGGGCGGGGACGGGCTGGCTCAGGGGGGCGGGGAATGGGGCCCGGGGCCTGGCCCCTCTAGGGGGCGCCGGCTCGGATCTAGACCGGGTATTTCTGTACTGTACTGCCCAGTCTGTCCGGCGTGGGCCCTGCACTCGCCCTCTTAGTGCCAACCCCCAGTGCAATGGGTCCGGGGCTGGGTTAGCCCCACGGAAGGAGGGGCAAAGCTCGTTAGGGCTTGGAAGACCCTGGTGCATTTGGCCTCTTCATTGCTGAGGAGTCGTTAGCCGGTGGCAATACTGGGCGGGCGGGGAACTGAGCAGAGAGCGAGTCCTCCCCCCCCATCCCAGCCCCCCAGGGTCTGTGGGTCTGCAGGGCCTGACCCGAGCAGGGTCCAGACAGGCCTTCACCCCTCTTCTTCTGCGGGGGCCTTTAAAAAACACTGCCTGTAAAACCAGCCCCCGCGCTCCACCCCAGAGGTGGCTGCATCTCAGCCCCAGGCGAGAGGTCCCTGGATAACCAGCCCCTGCGCCCCACCCCAGAGGCTCCGGCTCCGGGTGAGGACTTGGGGGGGGGGGTTATACAGGGATCCTGGGGCTGTCTCTGGGGCAGGGCGACTGGTTAGACAGGGACCCCTCACACAGCGCTGAAGGACGAGTGTTTCAGTCCCATGTCCTGGGTTCAAATCCCGGCTCTGGGAGCCGCCTGGCTCGGGCCGGCTGGGTCCTTCGCTCACTTGCCATGCGGGCGAAGGGCGCCGGGAGCCCCTGGGCGGGGGGGGGGAGGTTCCCAGAGCCCATTTCCACCCCGCTGGCACCGGCCCCAGCAGCCGGGACCCCGCCCGCCTGCCTGGCACAGGCCCTGCCAGGCCACCCAGCAGCTGCTCTCCCCGAACAGGCCCGTGTCTGTGTCTGTGTTGGTGCCGGGGGAGGAACATAAGGGAGTCGCCCCGAGACGGGCCCGGGCGGCTGAGTCAGGGAAAGAATAACAGGCAGGCGGCACCCGCCACTCAGCCCGGCTGATTGACAGCGGGGGCAACTGGGCCGCTGACGCAGAGCCCAGGCTGAGTCAGAGGGGACCCAGGTGTCCGGGGACCGCAGGCAGGCCTCAGCTGTCTGTCTGTCCAGCCCCTTCCACCCTCTGCCATCCGAGTGTCTGTACATCTGTCCCCAGGCACCATTTATCTGTCTGTCCGTCCCCAGACACCCCTCAATCCCTCCATCTGTCCCCAGACACCCTCTGTCTGTCTGTCCGTCCCCAAACACCCCCTTATCCGTCCGTCCAGCCCCAGACACCCTCTGTCCTTCTGTCCGTCCCCAGACACCCCTTGATCTCCCCGTCCGTCCCCAGACTCCCTCTGTCCTTCTGTCCATCCCCAGACACCCCCTTATCCATCCGTCCATCCCCAGACATCCTCTGTCTGTCTGTCCATCCCCAGACACCCCCTTATCTGTCTGTCCATCCCCAGACACCCTCTGCCTTTCTGTCCATCCCCAGACACCCCCTTATCCATCCGTCCGTCCCCAGACACCCTCTGCCCTTCTGTCCATCCACAGACACCCCTTGATCTCCCCGTCTGTCCCTAGACTCCCTCTGTCCTTCTGTCCGTCCCCAGACACCCCCTTATCTGTCTGTCCATCCCCAGACACCCTCTGCCTTTCTGTCTGTCCCCAGACACCCCTTGATCTCCCCGTCTGTCCCCAGACACCCTCTGTCCTTCTGTCCATCCCCAGACACCCCCTTATCCGTCCGTCCAGCCCCAGACACCCTCTGTCCTTCTGTCCGTCCCCAGACACCCTCTGTCCAGCCCACCCCAGACACATTCGCTCTCTATCCCTTTCTCTCTTTCCCTATCCATCTATTTATTTCCATCCAGCTTTTCTAGCCCGCTCGTCTTTCTAGCTACCAGTCCGTCACCGTCCCCCCCGGGCCCCCAGTGATGTGCAGGAATCTCCCCTCCCATGCCCTAAAACCACAGGGGGGGTGGGGGGGAGGCTGCGGGGCCAGTTCCCAGCTCACAGCCAAGCCCATGCACCCCCGTGTCCCCCCAGTGGGGCTGGCTCCGCTCCCCCAGCCTCTCAGCAGCTGGTGTGTGTGTGGGGGGGGTTATTCAGCCGGGGGGGGGGGGCAATGCTGATGCAAATACCCCCCCTCGCCCCGTTCCCCAGCCTGCTCATGCCCATGGCATGGCCTGGCCCCCCACAGCCCCTCGGGCCTATATACCAGCCCGAGGCCCGTCTCCGTGCCGGGCTCCGGGGCGCCGGACTGGTCCCAGGGCCCGAACCTGGGCTGCTCGGCTCAGCCCCGGTTGCCCCCCGAGGCCAAATTCCCCGGCGTGACGCAGGCGCGGGGGTGGGCGCAGGATGGTCCCATCGGTGACTCACGGGACGTGTGCCGGCCTGTCCGACCCTGACGCACCCGGGCAGGGCGAAGGGACCTCCCTGGGAATCCCGTGGGGGAGCTGGCGGCAGGGCCCAGGAGGGTGGATTCCCCCCCCCCGAACACGGACAGCTCCCCCGTGTGACCCCCACGGGTGTGACTCAGTACCCCCCCAAGGTGAGAGGGGATCCCGCTTTCCAGCCCCCACCCAGCCTGTGGGGCAGCGGGCCCGGGAGGGGGGCTGCTGGCAGGAGCTGTGTCGTGTGCCCCCCCCCCCGGGGTGGGGCCGAAGAGCAGAATGATTGACAGCGAGCGGCCCCAGCCAACGTGGGCAGCTCATAGACTCATAGACTTTAAGGGTCAGACGGGACCATTCTGATCGTCTAGTCTCACCTCCTGCACAACGCAGGCCACAGAATCTCACCCACCCACTCCTGTATCAAACCCCTGACCTATGTCTGAGCCACTGACGTCCTCAAATCGTGGTTTGAAGACTTCAAGGTGCAGAGAATCCTCCAGCAAGTGACCCGTGCCCCATGCTGCAGAGCAAGGCAAAAAACCCCCAGGGCCTCTGCCAATCTGCCCTGGAGGGAAATTCCTTCCCGAGCCCAAATATGGCGATCAGTGCTCACGCTGTCAGGGGGTCTGTGGGACACGGCTGGCTCCCACACCCGGGAGCTTGGTGTGTGCCCAGAACGGGCCAGCCCCGGCCCGCCCGCAGCACCGACACATGGGCACGGCCTCTGGTGCCCAGGCCCTGGGCGTCCCCGTCTGCCCCCTCCCTGCCCTCTGCTCCTGGCCATGCCAGCTGCCGAGCTCCCAGCCCGCGGGCCCCCGGGTGAGACAGCCAGAGCCCGCTGCCAGGGAGCCCCTGGGCAGGAAAGTCCCCCCTCAGGTCAGACTGGGGCCTGGCTCTCCCCATAGAGACTCCAGCGAGCTAGCTACGTTTCCGTCCCCATCCGCAACTGCCTGTCTGTCTGTCCCTCCCCATCCACACCTGTCTGTCTATCCCCAGCCACCCCTTCTATCTATCTATCTATCTATCTATCTATCTATCTATCTATCTATCTATCTCCGTACACCCCCTCTATCTATCTATCTATCTATCTATCTATCTATCTATCTATCTATCTATCTATCTATCTATCTATCTATCCCCAGCCACCCCCTCTATCTATCTATCCCCAGCCACCCCTACTATCTATCTATCCCCATCCATCCCCACACACACCATCTATCTATCTATCTCTATCTATCCCCACACACACTATCTATCTATCTATCTATCTATCCCCAGCCACCCCATCTATCTATCTATCTATCTATCTATCTATCTATCTATCTATCTATCTATCTATCTATCTATCCCCATCCACCCCATCTATCTATCTATCTATCTATCTATCTATCTATCTACGTGAGGGTGTGTGTGGGGGTGTATGTGGGTGGGTTTGGCTGCTGGGTGTGTAAGCGGGGTGTGCGCATGTGCATGGATGTGTGTGTGTAAGTGGGGTGTGCACTCGTATGGGGGGTGTACGTGGGGTGTGCGCACATGCGTGGGGGTATGTGTAAGTGGGGGTGTGCACTTGTATGGGTGTATGTGGGTGGGTGTGGCTGCAGGGCGTGCTCACGTGTGGTGCGTGTGTAAGCGGGGTGTGCAATCATATGGGGGGGTGTACGTGGGGTGTACGTACATGCGTGTGTGTGTAAGCAGGGGTGTGCACTCGTACGGGGTGTGAGTGTGTGTACGCGGGGTGTGCACTTGTATGGGTGTGTGTGTAAGTGGGGTGTGCACTCATACGTGTGTGTGTGTACGCACGTGCGGGGGGGGTGTACGCAGGGTGTGCACATGTATGGGTGTGCGTGTGTGTGTGTGTACGTGGTGTGTGTGTGTGTGTGTGTACGCAGGGTGTGCGCACATGCAGGTGTGTGTGTGTGTGTACGCAGGGTGTGTGCGT
>NW_027045163.1:0-53255 GCF_028017835.1 Emys orbicularis
TGAAGTTTCACTGTCGCACCTGTGAGCTATTCCCAGCTGTATGCGAGAGTCAGACATAAATCTCTTTGAAGACTAATGCCCAAAAATTGGCCGGGAGGGAAGAGCAGTGAGAAGAGATTCAGGACAGTTAAAGGACCCAAAATAACCTTTCTAAACTCATTTAACTTGGTCTAATCAATTTAAACGCTCCTTTTGACCTGGGTCCTGTGGACAACTAGGCACATGAGCCAGCCACTTCAGGAAAAATGGTCCATTGGTTACAACATGAAAGCTGGCACCCCAAGTCCCAGCCTAATTCCCTGCTCCACCACAGACTCCCTGTGTGACCTCAGACAAGTCAGTTAGCCTCTCTGTGCCTCATTCCCCCATCTATATAATGTGGATAATAGCCCTGCCCTACAGGGGGATTCTGGGGATAAATACATTAGACCGTGAAGCACTTTGAGAGCGGATGAGAAGTGCTATATAAGGAATTGTCAGTTCATGCAGAGTGCACAGGCCCTTCATTGTGACAGAGCACTGTGGCTGAATGGGACCGTTGGGTTCTGCCACGTAGGTCTGTATTTGTTTTGGGAACAGATTTAACGATGGCTTTTTTAAAAAAATGGACAAATCCCCCTTACGCTGGATTACTGTCGCTTATGAAAGCTACAGAGTAGATTCCAGCTGTAGCAGAATGCACATTGTAATTCCAGCCACTCCAAACTCTTCAAGCACAGTCATAAATGGGTTTGGACAGTTAAAGCAGTTTATAATAGTTTAAGCTACCAATCCCATGGCAGCCTCTGGGGCCTGCCGAGTGTCAGCCAGCTGCAATATTCATTTACACACAGCCTAAAAAGATCAATGCAGACTTGACCTGAGTGACAGAGCAAGACAGCCGCAGAGCCGGGAATAAAATCCAGGAGTCCAAGATCTACTCACCTCCAAATCTGGCAGTAAATCGAAGACAGAAAGCATGCAAACCCCATTAAGTATCAGATGCATCAGTGACGATCCCTTTCTCTAGGCTGTGCATGGTTTTATCTCAGCATTTGTTTTGCCCAGAAGTTTTGGTTTAAGGTAGTCCATTTTGGCCCATGTAGAACAGGTGCTATCCTGGGCAAGGAGGCAAGTGTCCCTGACAAGTAGCAACTGGGTAAAGCAGAGAGATCATTTGAAATAAGGGTGTGTCTACACAGCTTAGCTATCACCAAATACACTATTCTAGAACAGCTCTCTGTGGGGACACTCTATTCCAGACTTTCATCTGAAGAAGTGAGGTTCTTACCCACAAAAGCTTATGCTCCCAATACTTCTGTTAGTCTTAAAGGTGCCACAGGACCCTCTGTTGCTTATTCCAGAAAAGTTACTCTGCTTTCTTGGCCCTGCAGATGGGGGAGCGTGCATGGAGATCTAGTTTGTACTCTACTTTGCCAGTAGAGAAGGTCTGAGACAGAAAGCCCAGCTGGGCTCTTTAGATTCTCCTTAGCTTGTTCATCATCTTTTGGCTTTAAAAAAAAAAAAAAAGTTGTTTTAACTGGAATCAGCAAGTTTAAGACAGACCACATCACCAGTTAGTCATTTTTCTACTGAACACTTCACTGGAAAGGCTCCAAATGGGGGTGTCTTAGAGGAGACTGGATAATTCGAGTTAATGATCAGAGTTGCCCCTCTGGTCTGACCAGCTGGCCAATATCCAGGGCCCAGCAAGGTCATTTCTATTAGGAGGAGAAATAGATGAGTCAGTATTCTTGGTGTTACCTTGTTTGTTCACAACATCCAGAGTCCTGTTTCCCAGCAGGCAGTTTCTTTGCTCTGAAATTCCTAAGCCTGCCATTCCAGCATGCTCTATGCGCAAGAAGCTTCCTCTGAGGGTCATGCTCACAATTCCTTGTCCTGACTCTCTGCATCCAACACCAACTCTTAGCTCCTTCATTGGCAACTCATCAGTCCACACAGCTTTACTCTGACCTGCCATGCATCCTAGTGCCTTTGGTGGTAGCCCCCCCCATTGTCTGCAGCTGTTTTTACTACACAGAGGGGCTTAATTGCTTCTGAGTCTGCAGCTGTCTTCATGGACAAAAAGTGCATTTTTACCAGGAGCTTAAACCCCCCCCCCCCCCCCCGTCATCTATCCTGCTATACAATCCTGGTGGTGACAAGGCCCTGTCATTTTACTGCAAGGTAAACTAAGTGAGGTCAACCATGGGCAGAGGGAAGACACTGTAATGAGATAGCTGGGTGAGGCCTGCACAATGACAGGGCCTTGTCTCCACAAACAGTTTTCCTGCTGTAAACAAAATAAAGACCTACCCACCCACTTTTTTTTTGGGGGGGGGGGGAGAGGGACAGGAACAGCGAAGATGTAGTTCAAGGATTTGTCTATACACAGTTATTCAAGGACAGCTATTGAGCTTTGAATTCACAACATACTTGAATCTGAATTAACTTTCAAATGCAGACATGCTCCAGGAGTACTTGGCGAACCCACAGGCTTTAACAAGGGTTGTGATTGTCTTTGGATCCCAGCCACACCTGCTGGCACCCAGGAGCACCTTTTGGCATAATAGCAATAGAGAGTTATAATTTCGCCTATTTGAACTCAGACAAAGGCAATAATAATTCATTGGCAACAGGCAGTTAGAAATTTCTCCTCTTTTGTAAGAGACATTTGCATCCCTGACCCAGACTAAGCCAACAACTAAAGCATTGGCGCCCTTAACTCTCCCTTGCAAAAGGCAAGGAAACAAACCAGGTCACAAAAAAATATGCAACAGCCCCACTAGGAAGAGAACACTTTGGCTGCTATTTCTGATTTTACAACACAGGCAACAAGACTACTTTGGATGGGTTAATTAACCCTCTCACCTTTCCACCCTACTATTCTAGTGGTGCTCCCCAAAGACCACGGACTTCTTGTGCTGCTGCCCTTGGGGCGTAGATAAAGCTACATCGGAGGTCTTTACCTCCTAGGAGCTCCTAAGAGCTATTTTAGCCTTTTTTCTAGACTTGAGGCAGACAGCTTCGTTTTAGACGTTAACCCATGCTTGACAGTTCAAAGCTCTGCTTTACTATCCCCCTACCCAGCCTCTGCATGGCTAGTGCTGGAATGCCTGCCCAGAGCAGCACTCCAGTCTCAGCCCCACCCTATGCAGCACTTGCTTTGCCTGGCAGCAGACTCAACACAGAGTCAACATTGCATCAGACAGACAGGACTCCACCTACATCTCACCCCCACATCTCCTAAAGACAAGACCAGTGGTGACTCCCTCCCTGTTTGGTTTGGTTCCTGAAAAAGCCAGGGCATCTAATGCAAGCTACATTTTCATTCCACTGAAGTGAGGGAGTTTCAGCATAAGACACTGGCTTACGTGGAAGCTGGCCACTGGCAGAGCACTATGTTGGAGCCCCTGGGCAAGAGATGGCTTCAGTAGCTAGCTTGCTAGCCCCGAGCCACATAAAAAGCCCATAAAGAACACAAAGAGACTGTTCAAATGTCAGTCCTTGTGCCTCATTTCACATGAATCATGCGTAAGACGTTACGCTTTTGCCAGGAAGAGGGGAAATTCTGACAGGCTGTTCCAATGAAAGGAGGAGATTCAGGCTGTTAGGGACACAGCAGCACCTCGGCCATGAAGCCAACAAGAATAGAGGGTAGTTCAGAGCAAGTGTCCAAAACACAGCTAGCTAATTCTCTGCCCAATAGGCATTACACTCCAAGTGTGGGGCTAGGACATAAGTCATCTATGCAGGGATTTTTGGTGTTAGTTGATGGAGAACTCCTGCAACAAGAAATTTCTGTTCATCCATCAAAACAGGAACAGGGCATCTGATTTAAGCATGTAAATAGACACAAATGAAGCATAGGAGCGTGCCGCTATTGCAAAGCTTGGTCATCTCTCACGTTGGGGCTCCACGACCAGCAGTGCAGTGATCAAAGATACTGGGCTGGCCAAGACAGACAATAGCCAGTGCTAGTGTCTATCCTCCCCTGCCACTTATCAGCTCTCTCACAGACAAGGAGCAGCCTGTTGCCACAACAAGCTCTCTCCATCAGCAACAAGCCTGACTCCTTCACTCGGTGTCCAAATGCCAGTCCAGGCTAGCAGCTCAACCAATCCCAACTCCCACCTGACAGACTCAGGATGTCAGATTTATACCAGCACAACAGGGTCGTCACCCCAGATTTCAAAGCAATCTGTTCACAAAGAGCCTTTGCATTCATCAATTGTGATCTGGGGTTATTTGTCCTCCTCCAAGTCAACTCCCTTGGGCACAAAGTTAGTATGAAAGATGCTATAGAAGGCTGGTCTTTGTGGTTCTAATCCTCTCTCTGCCACAGCCTGCATGACTGTGGGCAAGTCACAACACAGGGATAATGCCTACCTCACATCCCTGCTCCACCCAGACCGGGATCTAGTTATTTGTATAATTCAGAAACAAAGAACGTTTGATGGTTCAGGAGCTCCGTCAGCTTTGCCTGCGTTGCCTCTGCGCTTGGGGTGAGCTAAGGCTCTACTCATTCAGCAGCAAGTTACAGGCTTCGTGACAACAATTCTCTTCCTTTTGGGCTGCATGCCACTTCTCTCATCCCCAGCTACCAAGGAGAGACTTTAATTCAACCACCACTCACTGTGACTCAGCAGATTCGGGAGGATCTTCCCTGTTTCAGGCAACTGCTATCACAAATAGACTCTCCCTACTAGGCTTTTTGTTAAAAGCTATGAGGGGGGGGAAAAAAAAACAAACCCTGCCCTTAACTCTAGGAGAGAGACGGAGAGATGCCATTAGGTTTCATAACATGACACGGTCTCCTTCCCTTTCTCACAGTGGCAGGCTGCTACGTAGCAGGCTGCAACCAGATTGGGAATATCTACTGCAAATGGACCATACTGACTGTAATTGAGACCCTGAAAAGAGTAAAGCCCTGGTAGAGCGTCAGCATCTGACACAGCCCAGAGGGATCTCTCCCTTTTATACTTTGGCAACACTTGTATAGCTTGACACGTCAACTAAGTATTAATGAATTAACAGCCTAGAGGCCAGGCTGCCTCTGCATACAGACACCATGAGCAAGAGGATGTCTGTAACGGACATGCGAAGTTTACATCAGACACAAGAACTGCAACATGCAGGCCATGTTGAGTCAGAAGTGTTGGGGACTATCACATTCCTCTGGTCTCCTGTTGGATCTCCCACCATTCCGGACATACTACATGGCTTGAAGTGCCAATCAGGTCTTTACAAGCTTCCCATAGGTGACTTGGTGACTATGTTATCTTGGTGACTTGCCCAATATAACACAAGACTGGCCATACTGGGTGAGACCAAAGGTCCATCCAGCCCAGTATCCGGTCTGCCGACAGTGACCAATACCAGGTGTCCCAGAGGGAGTGAACCTAACAGGTAACGATCAAGTGATCTCTCTCCTACCATCCATCTCCACCCTCTGACAAACAGAGACTAGGGACACCATTCCTTACCTATCCTGGCTAATAACCATCAAAGGACTTAACTAGATAAATTCATGGAGGTTCTCTTTTAAACCCTGTAATAGATACCTACACTGTATCCCAGTTTCCCAAACTGTACCAGGAAAGGAGGTTGGGAGTCTAAAGTCTTTCTTGGGATCTCCAGATGAGGGGAGTGCCGTGCAGGAGGCAAGGCACATTCTCATCCAACATGTCCTGCTCATCTCTCATCCCAGCATGTTACAAACTCTCAACCAACCAGACACTCAAGAGTCAGTGGACAGGAGTCTGAAGGTAGAACAAGGTTAGCAGAAAGCCTTTGAGGTTACTTCAGAGTGGCAGTTTAAGATAGTTGCCTTAGAGCAGGTTAAACACAGAACTTTAAGGTCTAATGGGGGTGGGGTGGGAGCAAGGGAACTGCATGCAACTCAGTGCACCTGTACAGAAAAGTAAGCAGCTAAGTGGATGGACCCAGCCAGCTGTAATGCCAGGGAGACCAGATATTACATCCAATGGACACACAACACAGCCAGTGCAGAGGGGTCACTAAGGGATCACTTTTTATCTCCCCAAACCAGCCATCAACCAGAATGGGGTAAAAGGGGATGAGCATGATTCCCCTCTCCACCACCTGCAACCAGAGCCCCCAGCTGTCCTATCCAGGCCTTGGAGCAGCCATCACCACAGCGCTAGGAGGGGAGGAAGCACCCAGCCACAAGAAGGGCAACTCTGGCGCTTGGGCAGCCAAGGCACCTTCAGGCAGAGGAGGGGATCTGCAGCCTGCCAGGTACAGAGCTGGAGCCAGGATGCATTTCAGAGTGGTAGTCGTAGTTAGTCTGTATCAGCAAAAAGAACGAGGAGTACTTATGGCACCTCTTCCTACTGTATTTTCCACTCCATGCACCTGAAGAAGTGGGCTTTAGCCCACAAAAGCTTATGCTCAAATAAATGTTAGTCTCTAAGGAGCCGGACAGAATCAACAGGGTCAGCCAGGACTTGGGTCCCTCCTAGATCTGGGGTATGGGCAGGGCCGCCCAGAGGATTCAGAGGGCCTGGGGCAAAGCAATTTGGGAGCCCCTTCCATTTAAAAAAAAAAAAAAAAAAAAAAGTGCAATACTATAGAATACTATATTCTCATAGGGGTCCCTGCAGGGCCCAGGGCAAATTGCCCCACTTGCCCCCCCCGGCGGCCCTGGGTATGGGACACGTGTCTGTTTTCCCTTCGCTACCAGAACAAGTCTTGCCTAAGACAGGGTCCTCCACGCTCCCCAGGTCCCACCAGACACCAGCGCCGAGGTATGTACAGCGCCGTCCCCCCGCCCATAGCCTCCAGAGGATGGGGGGGAATTGCAGCCCCGCTCCCCCCTCCCACATACCCGCTGTGCATCTGCCCCAGGGGACACGTGGCTCCCCCTGGCTTCTGCCCCTTCCAGCGCCTCACCTGATGAGATCCAGGAAGGAGTCCGCCACCTCCTTGGCCTCGGGCACGGCGCCGTCCCCCTCGCCCCCTAGGCTGGGCGGCGCGGCCCCCTCCCCGGGCCGGATGATGAAGGCCAGGCTGACCCCGAGGGCCGAGGCCAGCAGCGTGGTGAGCAGGAAGAAGAGCATGGCCCAGCCCCCCAGGCGGCCCAGGGCGGCGGGGTCCAGGCTGGCGGCGCCGGAGACCAGGCTGCAGACCACGAGCGGCAGGATGATCATCTTCAGCAGGCGCAGCAGCAGCTCGCCGGGGAAGGAGAAGGCGAGGATCCCGGCGCGGCTCAGCCCGCCCGGCACCTGCCGCACGCCGAGCCCCACCGCCACGCCGGCCAGCACCCCGGCCACGGTCAGCAGCACCAGCAGGTTGGCGCGCAGGCAGCCCCGCACGCGGGCGGCCTTGGAGGGGGAGCCCGGCGGGGGGAAGAGGGTCCCGTTGCCGGCGTCCTGCGGGCCGACCTCCCCGTTGGAGGCGCCCTTCTCCCCGGCGCCTTGGAGGCGGACGCGGTCCCTACACGCGGCCATGGCCCGCACGGAGCGTCGGGTCCCGATGCGCGCGCGCGGGTGGAGGAGCCTAGAGACAGCGCGCGAGCTCCTCGGCCTGGGGCGCGAGGTGCCGGCTTGTGAGACTAGGGAACCAGCGAGGTAGCGGCGGCGCTTTTGCGGACCGGCAAGGGGGCGGGGCGCGGGCGGTGATTGGTGGAAGCGGTCTAAGGGGGCGGGGCGATGAGAGCGGGAGAATGAGAGACGGAGCGGCCAAAGGCTGGCGGGGGAGGAGACGGGACCAGGCTATTGGATAGGAGAGGGGCTAAGTCCCGAGGGAGGGCGGGGCAAGGAGGAGAGGGAGAGTGGGTTTCCCGCCCAAAAGGCTCTGCCCAACTGCCGGTTGTGGGGGGAGAGGGTTGTTGTCTCCCCACATATTACCTCAGTAGGAAAGTTGTGCCCCCACCTACACACAGCCACCCACAAGCCTATGTCACCAAAACTCCCTTTACGCAGGCGGGTCCCTCCCACCTCTGATTCACCCTCCCCGAATTCTCACATCAGACCACGCTCGCCACACAAAGCCCCTCATCCGCCATGTGCCAGGGACACCTTGCTGGTGGCAGTGACACCGCCTCTGTGCACTTAGCCCCTGCGCCTCCAGTCCCATCACCGCACCCGACCACCAGATCCCTCCTCCTCCAGTCCCCTCAGAAACACCTCAGAGCACATAGCCAGCCCCGAACTGAGTCTGCTGCCCTGCCTGTTAGCCAGCGGCTGGACGGTGCCTCCCAACTGTCAGCACCTGTGTCTCAGCCACACAACTGCCACCACCCAGCCACCCAACAGTTATTCCCAACTACCATCTCCCAACTGTCACCGCCTGTGTCTCAGCCAAACACCTGCCACCTCCCAGCTACCCAACTGTGCCTCCCAACTGCCACCATCCAGCCAGCCAACAGTTACTCCCAACTGCCACCTCCCCCCAATGGTGCCTCCCAACTGTCAGCGCCTGTCTCTCAGCCACCCAAGTTACTCTCACTAGCCACCCAACAGTTTACTCCCACCAATCACACAACAGTTACTCCCACCTGCCATCTCCCATCTTCCAGCCACCAGACTGCCACCTCCCTGCCACCCAACTGTTCCTCCCAGATGCATTCTCTCAGCCTCCAGCTCCTACTCAATTGTTACCTCCAAACGCCACTTTCCAACTCCCATACCCAGCTTCCCACTCCCCAGGGGGCATTCTGATTAACTCTGTCTCTCCTGCTGCTCCGGAGCATCACCCTAAGCACCAGGCTTGGTGCATGACTAGCAGTACCTCTGAGAAGGACATATGGTTTCCACCTCTGAGGGCATCCAGGATGATCCTGAGCCCTTAAAACTGGACAGGTGGCAGTGTGTGCTGCGCAACATTACAGATTCCCCAGGACAGCTACCTCAACAAAGGGACAATCCTGGGAAAACCTGGGCAGGTGGCAAGTCTAGGCTCCAAGCCTAACTCCCTGGTTACTCAGTGAGGGAGGGACAGGAAGAGGGCACTGTGGAGGAAGAGGACGGACAGATAGTGGGCTGGGAGAGAAGGAACAGCTATAAGCATGGAGATGAGGAGAAGGGATGAAAAAAAAAAAGAAGAGAGGAGAGAAGAGGATGGAGAGGATACCTCATGGCTATGAACAATGAGCGCCTTGATGGACCCAACCCAGACCTGCCACCCCGCCTCAGGTAGGAAAATTGACAGTAACAGGCAGAAGTGAAGGAGAATGGGAAACGTGTGAGCAATATTTCGAGACATTCTTTTTCTGGGTAAGACCCATCACTCCTCTTCCTATTCCCTGCATCAACTAGACTTGTAAGGCCAGACCCTCAGCTGATGTAAATTGGCATAGTTCCAGTGAAGTCAATAGAGCAACATCAATATACAACAGCTGAGGATCTTGCCGATTATTCACAACTCCAGCAAATTCTGCGTCTTCCCCTCTGTCAGAGTTCCTGGGCTAACTGCCTCTCTGACTCCTTCCTGGTCTTTATGGGTGCACTTCCTCCAGGTCTCATGGATAGAGTCAGCACATCTTTCAGGGTGGAATCACACAGTTCTCCCACTCTCAGACTGGCCTTGAGCTGCAGTCCACTGGTATTAATCTTGATTATCTCGTCAGATTCAATTTAGGCTTAGCACCTACAGTCCACTCCTGTCGGGAGCAATGACCAATGATATCCAATGACCACAAACAGCCTTTTAAAGCAAAGTATTGTTTATTTAGAATAAAAGCATTTCAGAGAAAAAGCTCTTAAAATTACAAACAGACTCTATTCATGTCTAGCTTACCAGATGCCAATCTACCTTCCACCTGGAGATCCTGGTAAATTTAAGCTGTTTACAGACATCCCAAGACCTCTGGGAACTGGGTGACAGTCTGTTCCCTCAACTCACAAACCAGTTCACTCTGTCTGCTTTATGGATAGTGTCTTTAAATCTTGGTCAGTTGTTTGATCACCCCCCTTTCCCAGAGTCCAAGTCACTATGTAACTCAGGGGTCGGCAACCTTTCAGAGGTGGTGTGCCGAGTCTTCATTTATTCACTCTAAGGTTTCGCGTGCCAGTCATACATTTTAACATTTTTAGAAGGTCTCTTTCTATAAGTCTATAATATATAAAAACTATTGTTGTATGTAAAGTAAATAAGGTTTTTAAAATGTTTAAGAAGCTTCATTTAAAATTAAATTAAAACGCAGAGCCCCCCGGACCGGTGGCCAGGACCCGGGCAGTGTGAGTGCCACTGAAAATCAGCTCGCGTGCCGCCTTCGGCACGCGTGCCATAGGTTGCCTACCCCTGATGTAACTGTTTATAGCCCCTTGATCTGTTACTCCTAGCACTAGCTACACAAGTCATGTAAATTCGTTGGAAGCAAGATGTTGGGAGTATCTGCTCTCCCTTTTGCAGCCTGCCCTGACCTTGGCATTTCCAGCGAGAGCTGCCCCAGGCACCACAGGTCACACCCTGTAGTGGGAGAGCGAGACAAACAGGGACCCAGGTCCTGGCAGCCAAGACCACTGGACTGTTACAGCGATAAGCACACAGGAAACAGTACATCAGGTCTGTCAGTACTCACGGTGTGTAGCCCACTGTTTCCTGTGTGCTTATAACTGGGCCCTTCAGCATGGCCCAGTTTGTTTCCCCTTCCTGACCCAGGCCCTCCAGTACTGGTCCTCATAACTGGGCCCTTCAGCATGGAGTTTGTTTCCCCTTCCTGACCCAGGCCCTCCAGCATGACCCCATCTGCTTCCTTTGCTACATCATGGGTACTGGGCACCCCTCCTTCCCTCTTCCCTGCCCGTTGTTTTTGGTTTTTACTGATTTTCACCCTTTTTAAAATTTTGGAATAAATAATAAGAAATTCCCAGGAAACTTTAAACGAAATAACTGAAAACTAAAGACCCTATCCCATTAACCCAATATACTTATACAGGCTCTCTCAATGACAAGGTCACATACAGCATGACTACAGCTAAAGGCTTGGGGTGTCACACAGTGTGCTGGTTGCGTTGTTGTGTGCGTGGTTCAGAAGAACAGCAGCAGTTGGGCCAAGTAATCCTCCAGCTGTGTGGTCTCTTGTACAACCAATGAAATTGTTGCATGCAAATTATCTGTAGAATAAGGGTAGTGATTGGTTAAGTTACCTCTGCTATGACAATGGTCTAGGATTCTTGGGGTGGCATATGCCTTGCTGTTGCCCGGGTGTAATTCTTAAAGTCAAAATGGCCGAGAACTTAAAAACTGGATGGCAACAGACCATGAATCCCCGGGACGATCAAACCTAGTAATATTCTAAATAAAAAGAGCTCTCACTCATGCTTGTAGCTGTTTCCATCACTTCACACTGACTCAGCAGACACTCTAGGCTTCAGAGTGACAATCCTGGAATTGTATTATATAGATTACGTGGCAGCTCCATGTCTGCCACACCCTCTTCATCCCTTTTCCTCATTTAATTCTGAATGAGCTAAAAAGGCAAATGCCTCCCTATTGCTTCTTACTAGGGCTTTGCTGTTGTTCCCATTAGGGCATAAGCAGCATCTCCCCCTGTTCACACATGCATGTTTTTATTTACATTATTTCAACAGCTGTACTTAAAGCTCCTAGACTTCCAAAATTGTACTGACTAACTTGGAATGGTGTGGTTTAGCTAGGGCAGAGCAGTACATTTTTCACACACTGTCCCTTTCCCTCGACTCTCTTAATCTTCATGCACAAATTGCCCTATCCTTCCCACACACACCTGGAAATGCAGGCATGTATTGTCTTGCTGCCTTCTCTCCAAGCCCAAACTGGAAATTCAGAGCTACCACCTCGAGACACTGTTTTGTTGATTGTGGAACCGACACACATTCCCATTAAATTTGACCATCAGAGAAAGTTAATCTTGCCAGATGTTATTTGAGTTTTCACAAGAGCTGCGATGAGTGGGTAGGGCCATGGAAGTCTGTGCATCCTAGCCCGACTCCAGAGTCTAGTCCAAGGGAGGGCAAACTACGGCCCGCGGGCTGGATCTGGCCCATCAGGGCTTTCAGTCCGGCCCACGGGATTGCCAGCTCCCTGCCTGCACTAGCCCCGCGCCACTCCCAGAAGTGGCTGGCACCACATCCCTGTGGCACCTGGGGCTGGGGCAGAGGGTTCCATGCGCTGCCCTCGCCTGCAGGCACCGCCCCCCACAGCTCCCATTGGCCGTGAACAGGGAACTGCAGCCAATGGGAGCTTCAGGGGTGGTACCCACAGGCGAGGGCAGCGTGTGGCGGAGCCACCTGCCAAACCCCACCCCCAGGAGCCACTGCCGGACATGCTGGCCACTTCCAGGAGCGGTGCAGGGCCAGGGCAGGTAGGAAACCTGCCTTAGCCCCACTGTGCACCACTGCCACCCCGGAGCCGCTCGAGATAAGCGGCGCCGGGCTGGAGCCCGCACCCCGAACCCCTTGCACACTGCACCCCAACCCTCTGCCCTGAAATCCCTCCTGCACCCCCCACCCCCTGCCCCAGCCCTACATTCATGGCCCTGCATACAATTTCCCCACCCAGATGTGGCCCTTGGGCCAAAAAGTTTGCCCACCCCTGGTCTAGTCAGAGAGAGAGAAATGGGTTTGCTGCAGAGACTAGTGCAAATTCAGCCCTGATGTCCAGGAAAGTTGCACCTGCTAACACCAGAGCTGAATCTGGTTCAGTGACTCTTTGCTCAAGCCAAAGAGCACATCCAATATTTTGTTTACAGCCAGATTCCATCCCCTCCCTTGCCCTTTTGCAAGACTGTGGGTATGTCTACATACCAAAAGCTCTTTAGCTGGATTCAAGCTCGTTCAGGTAGACTAGCCCATACACAGATTTTGCTGTGTGGGGACCCATTCTTAGTCACTCTTCAGTTCAAACCATGAACATGGAACCCTTCTGCCAGGTGTTGTTGGCAGTAAAAAGGGCCAGGCTCAATTTTCTAGTTGTTCTTTTTAAAGACTTAAATAACACAGTTGAAGCCCGCACTCAGAAACCTGGGAAACATATATACCACCCAGGGGGTCTGGGTAGGCAACGACTTCTCCACTTGCAAGCATTGTGTCCAGGGGTTTAAAACAAAGAACTTTATGGGAGGGGGGAGGGGACACAACAGAATAAACTTGGGAAAGGCAGCAATTAATACATTAACAAATTCCCTGAGGTAAGACTCCCAACTGCCCAGCGTGTTTTAACAATAATCTCAACCTCTGTCCTCCTCTTGCAGTTGTGAGCTGCTAATGAGTTCTAGTATCACCTCCTCCCCACTCGCAGTTTGCCATCCTGGGTTGGTGTATTGCAAGGATTCTGGCAGGTCAGTGCTGCTCTATCACCTGACCCATCTGAAATTATTTCAGCTTCGATTGCTGGGTAGAGAGGCCTGCATCTGAGTCTCTTTCCCTTAGGTAAGCTGCAGCACTCTGCAAGCCATTTCAGTTCTACCCTATCCCTCACCTCAAAGCCATCTCTGCTCTGGGTTGTCTGTTGCCTCCAAACTCTCTTAATTTAGCTCTTTAAAGAGGAATCAGTTGTGTCAGGGAGCCTTGACTATGTCTTTACCACCAGAGAGACAATTGTAGCAGAAGATAAAAACCTCTTGTCAGTCTTGCCCAAGCTCCCATATGCCCCTGTGCATGACTACAGCTTACTCTCTAGGTTTCAGGGCTTACAAAACTGTATTGGCATGATGTGTTATAACTGTTTCCAAAGTGTAAAAAGACCAAAACATCAGGTCTGTCAGAGGTGGATACAGTGCTTTAAGCAATCATTAAGACTGTTTTTCCTTCTACCTGCAGACTCCAGCATCCCTTCTCAAACCAATGCAAGGAACCCCCTGTCCTCTCCCCACTGCATTAGTACAGATTGCTATTGGCATTTTTTATAGTTAAAGGGTTCTTCGAGGGAGTGAGAGGAGGAAAACACCTCACACAATATTACAATATTTGCCTGTGAGAAGAAATTATTTTTCCATTTTAGGCACCAGACAATTTAACTCAGTTTCCCTCAGGAAAGGCAATGCAAGACATGAAGAGCTACAGAAGCCCTAAATTGGTTCTGGGGATGATTAACAAGCTGTAAAGCCTTTCACTGCTAGCTTAAGGGTTCAAATCCAACCCCAAGCCCTTTTGAAATGGATAATTTGAAAAAACAAACCTTTCATCACTGGTTTTTAGGATATTTTGAATGCATCCCCCTAATCCACAGCCTCCAGCCATACTGGGTCAGAACAATGGCCCATCTAGCCCAGTATCCTGTCTTCCGACAGTGGCCAATGTCAGGTGCTTCAGAGGGAATGACTAGAACAGGTAATCATAAATCATCCCCTATTGCCCATTCCCAGATTCCTGCAAACAGAGGCTAGGAACGCAAACCTTTTTTAAATAAACCTATTGGTTTTGTGATGTAGAGGAGCAAGGCAGGTGGGTTATTAGCCACAACGAAGAGCAACCGATAGTGAGTTTTGTCTGGTTTTGACTAGGAGTCAGGACATCTGGGGCCAGATTTTTGGTTATTCCGTCCCTGCATTTGGGAGTGGGGGAAAGCCACCTTTATGCTCCTCATATTCCGGAGCTATGGAGAGCCGGGCTGGCCTCAGGGCTGCTCTAACTTACACTCTGTTTCCTATGGCCTCCTATGGGCATCAGAGAATAGTCACAGCATACTGTACTCCACCGAAGCCCCCGTTCCATCCTATATGGGCCCTGGGAAGCAGAGAATAACCATAGCAGTGTGCTCTGACCCTGCTCCCAGTCTACCTCCTGAGGGCCTTGGGAGCACAGAATCGCATCAGCACAGTGTGCTCCACCCCGACCTATGAGATCTGGGGAGCAGAGAATAGCCACAGTACAGTGTGTTCTGGTCACACACCCCAAACCATCTACAGCTGGGGCTGGGAGCAGGGTCAAGGCAGATCCCTTATGCCAGCTCTATACCAGCCAGTGGGCTGTTTATACTCAATTTAAGGCCAGAGCAGGGTAAAAGGGCCTTAGCGTAAACAAGAATCCATTCCTGGCTCTGCCCCTGATTCACTGTGTGACTCAGACAACTCAGTTCCTCCATGTCTCCCATGGTAAAATGGGGGCACTATTACATAGGCGCCAACTTTTCCCGACACTGGTGGGTGCTCGATCCCTCCTGCCCTGCCCCCATTCCAACCCCTTCCCCAAAGTCCTTGCCCCAACTCCACCCCCTCCCTGCCCCTATTGGATCCCTTCCCCAAATCCCCACCCTGGACCTGCCTCTTCCCCAAGTGCACCGCCTTCCCCCTCCTCCCCCTGCCTCCCAGTGCTTGCCACCATGAAACAGCTGTATAGAAATATAGATTGTAAGTGATTATAAGCAGCAGGCATAGAGATCAAAGTTGGTTACTTAAGAAATAAAAATAAATTTGCAGTCTAAGTTCTACAAACTATGCAGGATTTGTCTGAAGCAGTGTCTCCCTCTGACAGATGGTGCAAGCAGGTTACAGGTCTTCAAAACACAGGCTTGGGACTCTTTTACAGCCTGGGGCCACCTTCCTCCAGTTCAAAGTCTTTGTCCTCCAGCCGTGTTTCCTGGTGTTGACACCATTTAGGCAAACTAGGCGGCCGCCTAGGGCGCCTAGTGGTTGGGGGTGCCTAAAAGCCCGCTCAGGTGAGGAGGTGGAGTGGAGGTGAGCTGGGGCGTGGGGAGGGCCGCCTGCAGTAACAGGGGGGTTGCACAGGGGAACCGCTCCCCGCCCCAGATCACCTCCACTCTGCCCCCTCTGCTGAGCACACAGCCCCCGCTCTAAGTCTCCTCCAATCGGCGCCGCAAGCCTGGGAGGGGAGGAGAATTAGAGCGGCGCCGGCGTGCTCAGCGGAGGAGGCGGAGCTGAGGTGAGCTGGGGTGGGCTCCCCAGGCGGGGTTAGCTGCCGCGGGGGGGGGGGGAAGTCTCCCCAGGCGGGGTTAGCTTCCACGGGGGAGGGGGATGGAGTCTCCCCAAGCGGGATTAGCTGCCGCAGCGGGGGGGGGGGCTCCCTGGGTGGGGTTAGCTTCCGCGGGGGGGGGGGGGGAAGTCTCCCCAGGTGGGGTTAGCTGCCATGGAGGCGGGCTCCCCGGGTGGGGTTAGCTTCCGCTGGGGGGAGAGGGTCTCCCCAGGCTAGGTTAGCTGCCGTGGGGGGGCGGGGGGGTCTCCCCAGGCGGGGTTAGCTACCATGGAGGGGGGGGTAGCTGCTGCGGGGGGGGCTCCCCGGGTGGGGGGGTGGCAGGCTCCCCGGGTGGGGGGCTGGGTTAGCTGCCACAGGGGGGCGAGGTTAGCTGGGGGGGGGCGCGCAAGGTGGAAGTTTCGCATTGGGCGCGAAACTTCCTTGCACCGGCCCTGGGTGTTGAGTTGTGGGGGGAGTGAGGCCAAGTGATGATGTCACTTCCCCTCTTTTATAGTTTCTTCGAGATTGCTGGAAAGATCTATGCTGTGATGTGGGGGTCAGTTAGTCCCCATTGGTCAAGCAGTCTCCATTGCATATATGCTCTCTCTGAGAATTCTCCATTGCATACAGTCTCTGGGATAATGGATTCTTTCCTAGATGGGTGTTGATGAGCCATTAACACTGCCTAGCTACTCCACTGTTGTACCTGAAAGGCTGGTTGTGGGTGTTCCCAACCTCAAAACATATTTCAGTAACATATACTGCAATTACAATCCAACAGAATGCTAATGTTCAACAGATCAAGACTTTTAAAATGATACCTCGCAAGGTATACTTTGTACGAAACATATCATAATCATATCATCACGGTGAATATGGGGGTGCCAGAGTGCTACTATGAGGTACAGAATGTCACACTATCCCTCAATCTGCCCTTCCTGTAGGAAGCCCCAAACTAGGTTCATCTCCACTTTCTGTTTGTTGCTGGCAGCAGTTACACTGTGGCTGGGATTTGTAGCTTGGGCTAGTAAAGTAGTAAATATTAGAGCTAGTCAAAATATTTCCAACAGAAGAGCCCTCTCCCTGTCACCACCCCCCAGAAAATGCTGAATCAACAAAATCAAAAAACTTTTGAGATATCATATTAGATTCACTAAAATATTTGACAGCAACATTATCAGAGTATTTCAACAAGGTCAAAACGTTTCATTTTGACTTGTATATTATATCATCATTTAGAATTAAATATAAAAGCCAGAGGAAAAAATTGGAAATAGGAAATTTTTGGTTCTACCAACCTTTTATTTCCCCCCCTCACGCCAATTTTGCTGCTGAAAAAAGGAATAGAGAAATGGGTCAGAAATAGGTGGATGGGAGGGAATGTTCACCCACAGACAATTTTTTTGTTTAGAAAACATTCCATTTCAAAGGTTTTCTGAACCAAAAACTTTCATTCCCCCCCCAAATACACATATACACACCTGTACTCCCTAATTTTCTCTGTCAATGTCAATGGGACAACTCATGGTAGCAAAATTAAGCACATCAGTGAAATATGTGCAGGATTAGGGTCATGATTAAGGCTATCAGTCACGGAATCCATGACTTCCAACAACCTCCGTGACTTCAGCCTGTGGTGGTTGGGAGCTGCAGGGTCCCCCACCGCCCATTGGGGCAAGGAGCTGAGAGGTACCTCCGCCGCATCTGGTGGCCCCCAGAGCTCCCAGCCTCTGGAGGAACCCCCCGAGCTCTCCCGGACACCAGGGGAAACCCCACAGCTCCCAGCCACTGGGGGCGGTGGCAGCAGAACCCCCGAGCTCCTGGCTGCCGGGAGTGGCGGTGGCGGAACCCCTAAGCTCCTGGCCCCCAGAGCTGCGGGTGGCAGAGGTACCTGTAACAGGGTGCTGGCTAGGAGAAACAAGCCAGGCCCCTGTTAGCCCTGTTCCAGAGGAAGAAGGGTATTATTTGGGCTGGCTGAGGGGCCATGCCCTAATTACCAGAGTGGATCCACCTGCAGGTGTGGGTAGCCAGCCTGCCCTATAAAGCTGGCTAAGAAACAGGAAGGAGACAGGAAAGGGAGGAGTGTGGGCTCTAGATCCCTGTTGGCTGGGAAGTTCGTAGTCTCCCAGAGTGTTGGTCTCTGTAAATAATAGGTGGTGGGAATGGACACAAACAATAGGACACGGGTGCTGCACTTCAGTTGGTCTCTGATGGCGTTTGTGGAGGGGCTGAGAGCGGGCACTGCTACATGACCCCACAGCTCCAGCTGCCGAGGGGGGTGGGGGAATCCTTGAGCTCCCAGCTGCCACGGCCCCTGGAGCTGCGGGCAGCGGAGGTACCCCACAGCCCCCAGCTGCTGCAGGTAGCTCTTAGCCCCTGCACAGCTGCTCCGCCTCAGGCGGTGTGGGGACCTGCAGATCCCCATTTTGTCATGGATATTTTTAGTAAAAGTCATGGACAGGTCATGGCTTCCATGAATTTTTCTTTTTTGCCCGTGACTTTTACTAAAAATATTCATTACAAAATCATAGCTTAGTCATGATCTCCAGAGCTGGTTGAAAAACAGAATAGTTTTGGGGGAACATTTTCAAAATAATTTTTAAAAGGGAGATTTTGTTTGTTTCTTTGGGGGTTTTTTTTTGTTTGTTTTTTTTTGGTAGAAAATTTTAATCAGAGCTTTTCTGCTTTCAAAAAAATGTTCAAAATGGACATGTTTTGGTGTTCTCCTCCCACGCTTCCCTTTTTCCATTTTGCTTCTAGAAAAGAGGAAACACCCCCTGGAATTTGGGGGCTTCATCCCCAAAACATGGAAAGTTTAAAAAAACCACAACATTTTCAATTTTTTAAAAAAAGGCCAACTTTCAACATAAAAAGTGTCGAAAAAAATTCAACCAGCGCTAATCATGGTGTTTGTTACACAGGAGCTGATTGTTCCTGGCATACGCACTGCTGTTTATTTTTCCCGGGGGGAAGGTGCTCCGCCCCTGCTCCGCACCAAGGCCCCATCACCACTCCGCCCCTTCCCCTGAAGCCCTACCCTCGGTCCACCTCTTCACGCCCCGCTCCGCCTCCTTCCCCAAGGCACCCGCCTGCCACCGCTCTCCGTCTCCTCCCCTGAGGTCCCTGCCCGCCCGCCTCTCTCCATCCTCCCCCAAGCACCTCCCTCAGCCACCAAACTGCTGATCGGCAGCAGCACGGAACAGTTGTACTGGTGGGAGCTGAGCACCCACTTTTTTTTCCCTGTGGCTGCTTAAGGCCCGGAGCACTCACGGAGTTGGCGCCTATGGTTCCTGGCATGGGAACATTTCCCAGGGCAGAAATCCTCCTTCCCCCTTATTCTATTTGCTTTCCCTCCTTGTCTGTCTAATTATGTGCCCTCCCACCTGCTTCTGTTGCTTAGAGAGGACTAAGTGGGAAAATCAAGGGCTTTTTCTTACCACAGAGAAAAGCTCCATGTGCCCAACACATGAGCTAATAGACTGCCACCTTAGGTCCCCCTTCAGGAAGCTATTTTAAGTGTGATGCCTAAGTATAAATATGAGTAACTGCAATGCAAGTGCTAGGGTGGGGCCTGGGAGGCCAGGGTTTTGTTCCCAGCTCTGCCACAAAAATTCTTTTCCGGATTTTGAACAATAATTTCCAAATTAGACTGTAAATTTACAGCTACCTACTGTAGGGTGCACCAGCAGTAGAAGTGGCAGGACTTGGCTTTGATGAATAGAGGATCTTTCATTAAGGCTGCTGGACACAGGCACTCCCTGAGTGTGCTGTCTAATTTCATCACTAGGGGTCTCCATAAATCTAATCAGCTTTTTGACAAATTTTTCGTGTCAAAATAATTCATCCAGTTCCAGAGTTTTCTGATCTCCAGTTTGTTTTATTCAGTGCAACAAAGTAAAGGGGAAACAAATCTGTCCAGAAAGGGAGAGCCTCTGGAATGGAAAGGCAGCAGCTGAGAAGGGCAAATGCAAGCTGAATAGGTGTTATTCAGTGCAGTGTCGCCGGTGCATAGTGTGGGGATCAGGAGAGGAGCTTCACCAGGAATAACCCTGTGAGGACTGGGAGGAGGAGAAGCCCAGATGGTCCTGGAGTTGTGCCAGCCGCAAAAGGGGCTGGTCCCTTAGCTGTGCCACTTGCACTGGGGGCTGGTCCCTTAATCGGACTGGTTACACTAGGGGCTGGCTGCTTAGCTGTGCCACTTGCACCCGGGGCTGGTCCCTTAGTCGGTTCAGACTTGCCAGGGGCTGGGCTGCATGTGGCTGTGGTTATCTTCATGTTGTCTCCGAAGGGCCCTGAATCTCCTTTTAAAAGGTTGCAGGTGGATTCAGTGGCGCAACCCTTCATGGTGGTCTGTATAGGATATGAACCTGCCCCTGGAAAAAGAAGCAGCTGGTCAGTGTCAAGGGACTTTTGTCTCCTTCTGTCGCCATTACCCATAAATCCACACCTCCTGCCCATCTTAAACACTACAGCCTCAGCTTCCTCCTCTGCTCTGTTCCCTGCACTTCCATCTAGGCCTCCCCTTTGCTCCATTCCCCAGAGCTGCATGTAAGCCCTCCATGGCCTTCACTTCTTCGTCTGCTCTGCTTCCCCCTTCTCATCTAGGCCCCAACAACCTCCCCCTCCACGGCTCTGATGCAGGCTCACTGTGTGTCCTTGGACAAATCACTGGGACTCCAGATCTAAAACCCACTGATGACACCCATTCACCTCAGTGGGCTTTATATTAGTCCCACTCTTCATTGAGCAACGAAACAATTGATGGTTGGTGGCAGGGAGTGGGATCTCTAAGAAAAGAGGCCTTGTGTTAATGAAGGGACCAGGCTGGGACTCATAATATCTGGATTCAATTCTTTGCTCTGCCACAGACTCCCAGGTTGGCCTTGGGCACATCACTTAGGTGCAGATTTTTCAAAGGAGTGAAACATAGGCGGCGGTTGAATTTTAATGGGATCTGGGTCCCTTACTCCCCAAACTCCTTTGACGATCCCAGCCTTAATCTCTCCGGGCCTCAGTTTCCTCATCCATACAATGGAGATAATAATCGTTCCTTTGACTATTTAGATGGTAAAAGCTGTGGAATGGTGAATGGCTGTGTCTGTGCAGTACCTGGCACAACGGGGGACCCTCCCAATCTCAGTCAGGGTCTGTGCAGCACCTAGCATAACAGGGCCCCCAATAGAAGAGATCTAGTACAAGGGGAAACAGACACAGAGGCTAGCCTGAGGTCACACAATAGGCCAGTTGCTGTCCGGCATTAGAACCCAGGTGTCTGGAGTCCAAGCCCAATCCCTTAGCTACCAGACCAGAGGTGTCGTCTGAGCGGAAATAATAAGAAAGCAAATAACATACCAGAATAAATAAATTCAAGTTACCCATTGTTATGCTTCCAGTCACTGCGATGCAATGGGTCTCAGATCCAGTGCAATCTAAGGTCGCTTCGCTGCATGGCAAGTTAAACACAGAAGAGCAGGCAGGGCAATGCCGACCATTTGGGATTGTGTTTGCTGGGGGCACTGTGAAGAAGCAGAGCAAATGCAGTCAACTTGGGGGATATTCCAGAATAGGCTTCAGGACAGAGAGAGCAGGTTAGGGTTGAACAGCTCAGCCCTACATCCCCCATACAGGAGCTCAGGAGACACTGGACGTAGCAAGGTTAGTGGCATGAGTTTGCAGCACAGACCAATTGAACCATGCCCCATGTGGAATCAGCTGCAGTTTGTGGCAGTCTAGAGCCACATTCACTTAATTCCACCTCTTCCCCCAGGGACCCAGTGCTATTCAATGGAGCACCCCCTGCATTCTCAGGGCTCAGTATAACTCACTGCAGCACCCCCTGTGGGGCAGGAGACTGTTCTCAGGGGCTCATTCCAGAAAAGAGGGGTGAAGATGGGCAGAGGGGGAGGAGGGGGAATGAAGAGGAAGAATTGGTGTGGGAGTGTTAGCAGGGTGGGGAGATAGCGAGAGGGATACGTACTTGTAACGGAGGCTGTACTGCAGGCATCCCCCACACAACAGGTGGTGCTCTTCCTTATTGCCATTCCCTCCCCAAACCTCGTAACAACAGGGCTGGCTCTGCACTCACTGGACGCCATGCAGGACTTGGTTACCTTCTGTATATCAAATCCCACTGTACAGAAGGAGAAGACCGATGTTTACTCATCAGCTCTGCCACCCTATCCCCATGCTCCTCAAAAAGACGGCTGTTTCATAGATTCATAGATTCTAGGACTGGAAGGGACCTCGAGAGGTCATCGAGTCCAGTCCCCTGCCCACATGGCAGGACCAAATACTGTCTAGACCATCCCTGATAGACATTTATCTAACCTACTCTTAAATATCTCCAGAGATGGAGATTCCACAATGTGTCTTTATCTTTAGTCTACCCAGGCAGAAACTGAAGCATGGAGACTTGCCTGAGGTCACAGAGTCAGTAATAGAACCCTGGAGGCCTGAGTCCTAGTCCACACCCTGCTCCAGCTCACTTGGCCTTTGGGGAAAATGGCGCCCTGGGCGAACTTGTATTTTGGCACCTCTGGCCCCCGTGGGCACAGTGTCTCCCCATTGCCCCTAGCCACCATGGGCTCCCCATCCCCCATCACCTCTGGTCCCAAGGCTTCCCACTCCACCAGGGCCCTGCTGCCTTTCCCTCTCCCCTCCCCTCCCCCCAGTGCTTAATTTATATTGAAAGAGGAGCACAGCCCCAGCAAACCTCGGCACAAATTAAGAACTGTCTGGAGAGTGGCGGCTGCTAGCTGGGTGCCTAGCTCTGAAGGCAGTGCC
The DNA here is from genome assembly GCF_028017835.1 of Emys orbicularis. NCBI lineage: Eukaryota > Metazoa > Chordata > Testudines > Emydidae > Emys > Emys orbicularis. The sequence continues at coordinate 22,620 of NW_027045163.1, forward strand.
GCCACCAGCAGCAGCGAAGTAAGGGTGCCATTGTATATGGTGTCTTGCCACCCTTACTTTTTGCTGCACTATACCCCCTTCACCCCACCCCCTGCATCCCCCTCCTGTGCCCCTAAACCCTGCACTGTGCTCCCTTTGCCCCGAACCCATGCACCCCCTTCCTGCGCGCCTAGCCCTTGCACTCTCCTCCTGTGCTCACATGTGGAAACTGACCTGGATGCAGGGAGCAGCTGACACTGCTTGCTCGCTCCCCCCCTCCAACGCTGCTCCTCCATGCACCCCTAGTGAGTCATGGGGGGAAGCGACGAGCAATGTCAGGGCTCCCTGCTCCCTGGTCACTTCCTCCCCCTCACCTGCATAAGGGGAGGGCAGGAGAGCTGCAGCTCCTGACGCTTGCCTCACAGCACAGCCCAGGTGGGGAAAGTGACCTGGATGCACGGAGCGCCTAGCGTTGTTCCATGCTCCCCCCATAGGCACCGACTCTGTGGGTGTTCCGGTTCTGGAGCACCCATGGGGAAAAAATGGTGGGTACTGAACACCCACCAGCAGCCCCCCTATCAGCTCCCCCCTCCTCCCCAGAGCCTCCCACCCATCGGCTACCCTGTGGATCAGTGTCTCCCTCTCCTTCCCTGTGCCTCCTTCCCGCCGTGACCAGCTGTTTTGCGGCATGCAGGAGGCTGGGAGGGAGGGGGAGGAGTGAGGACACGGCGCTCGGGGTAGGGCGGAACTGAGTGGGAAGAGGCGGAGTGGGGTTGGGAAGAGGTGGGGCAGGGGTGGGGACTTGGGGGAAGGGATGGAGTGGGGGCAGGACCTGGGGGAGAGCTGGCGGTCGAGCACCCCCCCACACTTTGGAAAGTTGGCACCTAGGTTCCCCTCTTCACAGCCTCCTAGGGGGGTACAGAGGAATATTGGGGCAGAGGGCGAGCAGTATATGTGCGTCACTCCTTGCACCCCCACTCCTCTGCTGGGAGAAAGCAGGGAGAAATCTGGGCACTTCCCTCCACATGTCATAAGAACAGCCGTACTGAGTCAGACCAAAGGTCCATCTAGCCCAGTATCCTAACTTCCGACAGTGGCCAATACCAGGTGCCCCAGAAGGAATGAACAGAACAGGTAATCATCAAGTGATCCATCCCATTGCCCATTCCCAGCTTCTGGCAAACAGAGGCTAGGGACACCAGGGCCTGATGGAATGCATCCTAGAATACTCAAGGAGCTAATAGAGGAGGTATCTGAGCCTCTAGCTATTATCTTTGGAAAATCATGGGAGACGGGAGAGATTCCAGAAGACTGGAAAAGGGCAAATATAGTGCCCATCTATAAAAAGGGAAATAAAAACAGCCCAGGAAACTACAGACCAGTTAGTTTAACTTCTGTGCCAGGGAAGATAATGGAGCAAGTAATTAAGGAAATCATCTGCAAACACTTGGAAGGTGGTAAGGTGATAGGGAACAGCCAGCATGGATTTGTAAAGAACAAATCATGTCAAACCAATCTGATAGCTTTCTTCGATAGGATAACGAGTCTTGTGGATAAGGGAGAAGCTGTGGATGTGGTATACCTAGACTTTAGTAAGGCATTTGATACGGTCTCGCATGATATTCTTATCGATAAACTAGGCAAATACAATTTAGATGGGGCTACTATAAGGTGGGTGGATAACTGGCTGGATAACCGTACTCAGAGAGTTGTTATTAATGGTTCCCAATCCTGCTGGAAAGGCATAACGAGTGGGGTTCCGCAGGGGTCTGTTTTGGGACCGGCTCTGTTCAATATCTTCATTAACGACTTAGATATTGGCATAGAAAGTACGCTTATTAAGTTTGCGGATGATACCAAACTGGGAGGGATTGCAACTGCTTTGGAGGACAGGGTCATAATTCAAAATGATCTGGACAAATTGGAGAAATGGTCTGAGTTAAACAGGATGAAGTTTAACAAAGACAAATGCAAAGTGCTCCACTTAGGAAGAAAAAATCAGTTTCACACATACAGAATGGGAAGAGACTGTCTAGGAAGGAGTACGGCAGAAAGGGATCTAGGGGTTACCGTGGACCACAAGCTAAATATGAGTCAACAGTGTGATGCTGTTGCAAAAAAAGCAAACATGATTCTGGGATGTATTAACAGGTGTGTTGTGAGCAAGACACGAGAAGTCATTCTTCCGCTCTACTCTGCTCTGGTTAGGCCTCAGCTGGAGTATTGTGTCCAGTTCTGGGCACCGCATTTCAAGAAAGATGTGGAGAAATTGGAAAGGGTCCAGAGAAGAGCAACAAGAATGATTAAAGGTCTTGAGAACATGACCTATGAAGGAAGACTGAAAGAATTGGGTTTGTTTAGTTTGGAAAAGAGAAGACTGAGAGGGGACATGATAGCAGTTTTCAGGTATCTAAAAGGGTGTCATAAGGAGGAGGGAGAAAACTTGTTCACCTTAGCCTCTAAGGATAGAACAAGAAGCAATGGGCTTAAACTGCAGCAAGGGAGGTGTGGGGTTCCATTCGGAGCGGATAAAACACACGACCAATGTGGAATCATGTGTTTATCACATGTATAGCCCCACACCGATTGGTTCAATTGTTCCTTACATAAGGCCTCATTTTATAACCACCAGGGGGCCTTACATAAGGCCTCATCTTATATAACCACCAGGGGGCCTTACATAAGGCCATGATTTATTGCCAGGCAAGTGTCCCATCGTGACCCTTACCCTCTCATGGAACTTTACATCCCCACACCTCCCCCCTTTTTCTTAAATAAGGAAGTACAGCATTATCAGGTGTCTAGGCTGTGACAAACAATAAGTGCAGGTCCGGTGTCACTACTGGATAAGCCTCGGGCGCAAATTCCCCATCTATATGGGCTTCCCTAATAAGTCCGTGCCAACGCCTTACGGGGTCCGGGGGGCCTGAGCCGCCCGGGATATTGTTCGAAGCATGTCGCAGGGTGGAAACATCGGATGAGACTGTATATGGTCATCTGTTAGCTTCTGGTACTTTACAATGTTATTCAAGTCAGCACCCATTAAATTTGTCACAAGATACACTTCATTAAAATTTTCTATTGAAGTTGCTGGTATAACAAAAACCCCGCGTCTTTGTCCCCATTTCAGCAAACGGGACAATGCGTCAGAGGGAAGCTTCTCTCCCTTTTTTTTTTCAGCGATGCGTAATAAAAAATCATGCACCGTCTCCTCCTCTGCAGACAAAGCAGAGCCCATTTTATGGAATGCAGCCGCTCACCTGTGAGCTCACGAACGCCTCTCTCGGACGACCAGGAGCCGGTATCCTCCGGTACCTTCTGCCGCGGCTGCCATCAAATGCAGCCGCTCACCTGTGAGCTCACGAACGCCTCTCTCGGACGACCAGGAGCCGGTATCCTCCGGTACCTCCTGCCGCGGTTGCCATTGAATGCAGCCGCTCACCTGTGAGCTCACGAACGTCTCTCTCGGACGACCAGGAGCCGGTATCCTCCGGTACCTCCTGCCGCGGCTGCCATCTCCGCCTTTTCTCACCGAACGCTTCAGTCGGCTGTGTTTGCATACGTGATAGGAGAATTTGGACAGTCTTTATTTCCATCCCCAATTTCTTTAGTTTCCATGGCTGCATCCTCACTTTTTTCAGTTTCTGTGGCTGCAGATGTTTTTATATATTTCATTCTTTTTGTTCTGGTGTAAGGTTCTTCTGCATGTTTACGTTTTTGTTTCTTTATATGTGTTTGTTTTTCTTCTTCATTATGATTACCATTTCCATTTATTTCCACCCGAGCTGTATTATTCCTCTTATGCTTTTTCTTCTTCTTTTTCCTCTTTGCATTATTGCTTTTGGAAGTTTCCTCATTTTCATCTTCAGTACCTTCCTTTTCTTTCTTAGGCTTTAATCGGCTGCTTTGATGTCCATGCCGAATCACGTCGGGGTCACCATTTGTAGGGTTCCATTCGGAGTGGATAAAACACACGACCAATGTGGAATCATGTGTTTATCACATGTATAGCCCCACACCGATTGGTTCAATTGTTCCTTACATAAGGCCTCATCTTATAACCACCAGGGGGCCTTACATAAGGCCTCATCTTATATAACCACCAGGGGGCCTTACATAAGGCCTCATCTTATATAACCACCAGGGGGCCTTACATAAGGCCATGATTTATTGCCAGGCAAGTGTCCCATCGTGACCCTTACCCTCTCATGGAACTTTACATCCCCACAGGGAGGTCTAGGTTGGACATTAGGAAAAAGTTCCTAACTGTCAGGGTGGTTAAACACTGGAATAAATTGCCTAGGGAAGCTGTGGAATCTCCATCTCTGGAGATATTTAAGAGTAGGTTAGATAAATGTCTATCAGGGATGGTCTAGACAGTATTTGGTCCTGCCATGCGGGCAGGGGACTGGACTCGATGACCTCTCGAGGTCCCTTCCAGTCCTAGAATCTATGAATCTATTCCCCAACAAATTATGTTCATCTATGTGTCTGACAATTTTGTTCTTTACTATAGTTCCAACCTGTCTGCTCAGTACTGAAGTCAGGTTTACCGGCCTGTAACTGCCGGGGTCTCCTCTGGGGCCCTTTTTAAAAATTGGCGTCACATTAGCTATCCTCCAGGCATTTGGTACAGAAGCTGATTTAAATGACGACAGTTAGTAGTGCTGCAGTTTCACATCTGAGTTCCTTCAGAACTCTTGGGTGAATCCCATCTGGTCCTGGTGACTTATTACTGTTTAGTTTATCAGTTTGTTCCAAAACCACCTCCTTATGACATTTCAATCTGGGACAGTTCCTCCGCTTCGTCACCTAAAAAGAGTGGCTCAGGTTTGAGAATCTCCCTCATCCTTGAGGGTCACCTGTGTGAGTTTGTGGCCCTCCCCTACCAGCCAGCAATGCCCACCTCTCACTGCTGCATAGCACCCTGGGCGGTTGTTCAGGTGGCCCACCCCTAAAACTGTCGCTGCTCCAACCCACTGGCCTTATTCCCCAAGCTGGGAATAGAACCCAGGAAGCCTGATTCCCAGCCTACCTCCTGCTCCAACCCCCTAGACCCCTTTCTTCACCCAGAACTTGGAGTCGAACCCAGTGTGCTCTGGTCCCTGGACCATGGTGGTGTGAGATCTGGCTCATCTACCTATTTGGGTTTCAAGCAGAAGGATGCCACAGGAATCTTCTCCAGAGCTGCAGGTCTTCATGCTGCCCCTGCAATTCCTGCCAAAGTCATTGCAAACCTCACACTGCAGACTGGCACCTAGAAAAGGAGAGAGAAAATTATTCATGTAGATTTGTCCCTTTCTTGCCCCCCCACTGTCCCCTGGGTTCTTAGGGAAAGCATCTGGTGCAACCTGCTTTCCAGTGCTGAGGTTTCTCTATTTCACCACACACACACACACACACACACACACACACACACACACACACACACACACACACACACACACACACACACACACACACACACACACACACTCTCTCTCTCTCTCTCTCGCTTCATATTCCCCCTATTTAAAATTTCCTGCAGGAAAATCAGCATTTCCCAACAGGGGGTTTTAAAAAGTGGATTTTTCCCACAACATTTTTTGTGGGGGATAAAACACCAATTTTCCAGCCATTTCTAAAAAGGAACCAATCAGAACATGTATTTGAGACTAACAAATTTATTAGAGCATAAGCTTTCGTGGGCTACAACCCACTTCTTCGGATGCATATGCATCCGAAGAAGTGGGTTGTAGCCCACGAAAGCTTATGCTCTAATAAATTTGCTAGTCTCTAAGGTGCCACAAGTACTCCTGTTATTTTTGCGGATACAGACTAACACGGCTGCTACTCTGAAACCTGTCAACATGTATTTGAGTTCTTCAAGTATCAATATTTCCACGTGTTGTCATGCCAACTCGCGACTTTACAAGGAATCTGTTATTTTCCCTTTGACATGTCCAGTTGGCCCATTTTTCTGATACTGGCTTTTTGGTAACAGAGTTTTCGTGGGTGAATACGTGTTGCATCTGACGAAGTGGGTATTCACTCACAAAAGCTTATGCTCCAATACATCTGTTAGTCTTAAAGGTGCCACAGGACTCTCTGTTGCTTTTTACAGATACTTGGCTTTTTGGTGACATTTATAAACAAATTTATGTAAAGGACCAAGTTGGACTCTTTGTACAACCTAGACTGCAAGTCCCTGCAGAGAAATAGCCCTGACTCACCCAGACCTAGGAGAGCAAAGAGGATGCAGAGAAAAAGGGGAGTCTTCATTGTGATAGGACGAACGTGAATTAGAGTTGGGGTCTCCAATGCAGCAAATTCTCCGTCCAGGGATTTATGCAAGCAGGGGCTGAAGGGAAGTCAGAAGAGGAATTCCACCTGCAAAATGCAATAAATTGGATGGTGTGATGTAAGTGTCATTAAGGGCCCTATGAAATTCATGGTCCATTTTGGTCAGTTTCACAGTCATAGGATTTTTAAAATGGTAAATGTCATTATTTCATCTATTTAAATCTGAAATTTCATGGTGTTGTAATTGTAGGAATCCTGACCGAAAAAGGAGTTGTGGGGTGGTCAAGGTTTTTGTTTTTTTTGGGGGGGGGGATTGGTACTACTTATTTCTGCACTGCTGCTGGCAGTAGCGCTGTCTTCAGAGCTGGGCAGTTGGAGAGCAGTGGCTGCTGGCTGGGAGCCAAGTTCTGAAGGCAGAGCCATCGCTAGCAGCAGCGCAGAAGTAAGGATAGCATGGTATGGTATTGCCACCCTTACTTCTGCAGTGCTGCTGGTGGGGTGCTGCCTTCAGAACTGGGCAACCCCCCTCCAACTTCCTTCCAGTTCTTGGCATGTGAAGAGGATGGTCGGTGCTGCCCTCTGCTGCCTTCAGAACTGGGCAACCCCCCTCCAACTTCCTTCCAGTTCTTGCCAGCAGAGGGCAGCACCGACCATCCTCTTCACATGCCATTGCTGGACGCAGATGGGACATCCGTATCCAGTCTGAGCATTGGGGGCTGCCCCCCTGGCCTGAGCAGGGGCAGGGTTACAGGGAAGCCCGGCTCAAGCTCTCTGTGTGGGGAGGAAGCAGTGGGGCAAGACAATGGGCAAATTAAGTCGCCTACACGTTAAGCCGATGCAGAGCCCCATACAACCTTCTGTTGTTCTGCAGACCCCCTTTCGACTGGCCCAGTGTAGCTGGGTCACCGCCCATAGACCCAGAACCATACAGGGGAGACCTACCCCTTCTCTCTGGGGGAACTGGTGCTTCTCAGAGCCCCTGCCATGAGGCTTTGGGGGAAAACTGCAGAAAGGAACTAGCTAGAGACTCCAGCCGGGAGCAGCAGGGGACTCTGCAGCCGACTGGACTTTCCTCCCACCCTCTTCCTCTCTGCTCCCCCCTCCCTTCCTAAACCCACCCAAATAAAATCATGGCACGAACCTGCCCTTTGATGCCATCACATTGTTCACGCTCCACCCTTGCCCCAGCCTGGCTCTATCCGGTCTTATTCAATTGTCCACATGGAAGGTCCGACTGCTACCACTTGTACAGCCCCTGGCACAATGCCATCCCCTATAATAAACATGATTAACAACAATAAAGGGAGTATAGATCAATCCTTTAAATTTGGCCCACAGTGGAAGAACAGCTTGGGCTATGTAGGGTAGCTTGGGAGGTTACCAGTAGAAAGTCAGGTCCTGTCTTGGCTACCATAGATGATGCTGTGGACAACTGGAGAACCAGGAGGTGTAAGACAGACACTGGGAAGGGACACCATGTTGGAAAAGGCCTAGTTCACAGCAGTCATCCTAGAGCAGGGGTAGGCAACCTGTGGCACGCAAGCTGATTTTCAGTGGCACTCACACTGCCCGGGTCCTGGCCACCGGTCCGGGGGGCTCTGCATTTTAATTTAATTTTAAATGATGCTTCTTAAACATTTTAAAAACCTTATTTACTTTACATACAATAGTTTAGTTCTGTTATAGACTTCTAGAAAGAGACCTTCTAAAAACATTAAAATGTATTACTGGCACATGAAACGTTAAATTAGAGTGAATAAATGAAGACTCGGCACACCCCTTCTGAAAGATTGCCGACCCCTGGGCTAGAGGCGCTCCTCTTCCAACCCCAACAGAACAAGACTGGATCGGGCCGGTATTTAAAGGACAACAGTCAATTGGAAGCAGTAGTGTGGGGAAAAAAGGAGAAAGAAAACAATCTTTATTCATCTCTAAGCAGTACACAAGGGCAGCGCCGTCCCTCCTGCTGTCACCTGCTCGCCAACTTTCACCTGCAGTCATCCAGTGTGCAGCCAGCAGTTTAATGATTCTCATGCTCTGCTGTGCCAAAGCCCATGCAAGTGAGTGGAGGCAGATTCCAGGGCCCCGGAGGCTGCAAGCCAAGGCGGGTGCCGGCTTTCGGAGACTTGCTCGCACTGGGTGATTGTGCAGCATTGAATTTCCCTAGGATGGGGGGAGAGCGAAGGCTCAGGGGCTGGCTCCAGGGGAGGCAGCCTCGGGCAGGAAAGCAGGCGGGAACCGTATGGCTGGGCCAACCTGACTCACCGCAGATGGGAAGCGAAGCCCAGCCGTGGCACAATCGGCAGCTGGTCCCATATCCAATAGCCCAGGGACTGCATGAACCAGCGTTCCCTGCTTTTTCCGCGTGCTAGGACCTGGTTCTTTACTCTGTCTTTATTGACCTCCCCTCCCCCACATACTGCCTATGATGCCCATCATCTGAGGGTTAGCTCACTGCTCCCCCTCACCTCCGCTGCCAGCCTAAAGTAAGGGGGCCCTGGCACAGGCCCTATTGGGGCTCCGCAGACCAGCCACAGCAGCAGAGCCCGCCTGTTCTGAGGCCACGCTAGGAGGGTCACAGCATACAAAGCACAAACACACCCGTGGACAGTCTCGTTTTATTGTTTACAGTCAAGACTATAGACACATTTTAGAGTTACAGTCATTGCAGCATTGAGGACAGACACTGCCACCACCCACACTGAGCGCCCTTGAGAGCAGCACTGCCCCTGCAGGGCTCCTACCAGCAATTCCTTTGGCATTGTGTACTTTGGACTTGCACCTGCATCCCCGTCCCCATCCGTCTCAGGGACAGTGGGGAAATCTCAGCCCAAAGACCGGTCTAGGGATTTGTTCATGCTTCCAAAAGGCTGAAGCAGATTCAGATAGACCTGTACCCAACCTTCCTGCACCCACAGGCACTGATCTGTGGCCAGTGTAAACCACACTCCGCTGCTCCTACACGCAGGTACCGTCTGGAGATGGAAATTCTTGTCTCCAGGGATAGCTTTCAAGCCCAACAGGTGATGAGACCTGCAGTCCCCCCAGCAGAGTCTGCCTGAGAATCACGGAGCTGCCACTAGTTACTCTTGCTTCAAATTGTGCTTCCATCTCCCCGGGACTGGGATGGCAAAGATCCACTGAAATCCAGGGTCAGTACTGACCGGGGTGGGACCCAAGCCTGAGGAGTGCTATATCATCGTAGCAGCTATGGGGCCTAAGCAAGGCTCAGACCCCAGTGGGGGATGCCCCTCAAATCACCACCCCCAGGATTCAGTTATCCCCCATATTGGGCCTTTTCTCACCCCCTTCTGGAACAAAGGGGCTGGAGTCTCTGCCCAGGTCACGCTGTGAGAGGCAGCTGGCGCAGGCCAGCCCAGGTGGGAGCATGCCCCTGCAAAGCCCTACCTGTGTTACTGCGGGCTGGATCTGACCCTGGATCTGGGGGCATAGCCGCTGGTTCTTGGAGCTGGGATGCCCTAGAATTATTTCCAAGGCAACGGCAGAATGGGTCTATCCTTCGGGGGGGGAATTATGGGCAGGCCTTGGAGGACTAGCAGCAGATACCCCCAGCTGTGCTAGCTGGCCCAACCTTAGAGCAAACTGGGCCAGAGGGTTTTGTAGGTGGCTGGGCTAAAACCCAGGTTATCTGCCTCCCCTGAGGGAAGGAGACTGGCTGAAGGTCACCGTGAAGCTAGGACAGAGGTCAAGAGGCCCATGCTACAGCCCAAAGACAGCCGCGCTACCAGCAGTACAGCTTGTGCCTCTAGAGCCGGCTCACCCGCGGCTCCGGTTTCTTCCCTCACCTGGAGTAATGATCCTGCCTGCCACTGGTTGGTTGCCATGGAGACGGCTGCCAGAGGAACACTAAATGCCCTGAAGCGCATGTTTCGTGCCAATGTCCCCAGCAGCGAGAGCAGCATTAAAAATATCCCCCCCCCCAGCAAAGGGAGTTCACCCGGGGATCAGCCAGGGCTTGTTCTCACCAGCGAGCGGCTCGGTTCTCCCAACACCCCCCACTGAACCCTCAACTCAGCCTGAGTCCTGAGAGGGCAAACGAAGGGCCTCCAAAAGCCCAAGTAAAACCAGCGTTAAAGAGCCAGCTTGAGTAACAGAAACGCTCATCCCCTGGCCTAGGGGGGAATCAGCCAGAGACACTGGGTCAGTAACAGCACATGGAGCCAGCAGAGCGAGCAATCACATCCAAGATCCAGCCAGTATTGCAAACACCCTCCCCTGTCAGATCTACCGAGGGGCCTGGTATCTTCTCCCAGCCTGCCCCCCATCTGTTTAAAACGGGGTCGGACCTTGATGCCAAGAGCAAACCCATCCCCCCCTCGTGATTCCTCACCCCAAAGTCTCTGGGGAAAATACAGCAGAGATTCAAACGGACCAACCCACCGGACTGAGACTGTGGCTGAGGTCAATAGCTTAAGCGCTACCAGGGCCTGACAGCTCCCAGAACGGCTTGCTGGGGAACGGAACAGAACAAGCCATTCGCCCCCAAGAACAGCCCCAGATCAGAGCCCCCCCCGGCTGGTCGTGGCACAGGTTCCAGCTGGCATCGGAACAGCCCTGCAGGATTTGGGTCTACAAGGCTAAGGAGTGAATGAGGCCAGAGGAACCGCAGCCTGTCCGAGGTTATGCTGAAGAGCCAGAGGGTTGACACATCAGCACTGAGCTGTAACCCTTGGCTGGGGTGTCCAGCCCAAGAGGCAGGGCAAGCCAAATAATTAAGGCAATGCCTAGCTGGGGTGTTGACGTACAGGCTTCCCCATCAGTCCAGGATCTGTCCCATCCCCTTTTCATGGTAGATGCCACGTGCAGCCTCCAGTCCATTGGTGCTGTCTAAGGGCTCCCTCCCCTCTTGTCTGGAGAGACCAACTCACTCGTATCGTTTAAATAGCAAAATAAATTACGTCAGCCTGGCTGGAGCAACCAGTTTCTCGGGACACCAAGAGACCGTGGGACACAGACGCATGACTCCACACCAACGTCAGCGCCGGCTCCTCCGGGACCGGCGTGACAGACAGGACTGGACCACAGCCACACAGACAAAGGCACAAGCTGTTTCACAACCGAGTTGTAGCCACATGGAGAGAATGCGGGGGGGTCTCTTCCAGGGACCCCCAGCCGGAGCTCTGGCTGAGCTAGAGTATCAAGTCTTTCAGGCAAGGAGAGGTCAGAGGTCAGGAGGGGCCCGCGAGCCAGCCGGCCTCCACTCGAGCAGCTGAGTGCACAACGGAAAGTGGCGTTACCAGTAGTTCAAGAAACGCCAGATGCTTAAGCACATTTAAAGCGCAAGGAGGTCAGTTCTGGTGCTTGCTTGGTCCAGAAAATTAACAGGAAGAGGGCAGGGGTGGGAGGGCAGACCTCAGAAGGTCAGAGGCAAGGAGTGATTCAAGAGGCCCCTGAGCCAGCACAGGCTGCAGCCAGCGTCAGGAGAATGGGATTGACATAGAAAAGGAATAAGAGGTGGGGCTGGGAGCCCAGCCTAGATTCCAGCTCCCTCAACACGAGTCAGATTGGTGGGTGTCAGGGGGTCACTCTAGAGAGCTGTCAGAATTGTCTCGAGCTAATCAGCCCCCTCACAGAGATTGCCTCGGCCCAGGAGGTTCAAGGTTTAAGAAAACCAGAAGTGGCCGTTTCTGCCCTGATTGACACATCTTTAAAAAGGAACCCTAAAAAAGGAAAAGTCTCCGACCAGGACCACGCTCCAGGCACTGATTACATCACAGACTCCTTCTCGCAGGAGCCAACGGCAGCCAGCGGGACGGGCCCGTCTCTCTTGATCAGTGGGGAGCCTTCCTCCTCGCCCGGAACCTTGCTGGGGCCCAAGTCCTCAGTCTTGATCTCCACCAGCTCCTCGGCTTCAGCCTTCCCCATTGTCCTCTCTGTGTACACCTGCAGGAGGCCGGCTCCAAAGGCGTCTCCTTCCACGTTGAGGACGGTGCAGGTGCGGTCCCTGAACAAACATAGGAGGATTGGTGGGTGAGCAGACAGGCAACAGCAGGGAGTCAGACACTGCTCCCCAGCTCTGAACCAGGGGCAGGGGCTTCAGTGCCACCGGGAGACGGCAGCCCAGCGCTGCCACAAAGCCCCTGCCCAGCAACCCAGAGCCCGTCACGCAGCTCTTGACCTCTGGTTGGGCTGGATGCTGACTTGGCACAACTGTGGCAGATGCCGCCAGAGGATTTCTAGAGCAGGAGGAATGCTGCACCCCGCAGGATACACCCTTGTGCCCCAGGGCACGTCCCATTCAGAGCCAGGGATTTGCTCCGAGCTGGTCCCACTCAATCAGGCTTTTTAGCTGCTAGGCCCAGAGTGTTCAGACATGGGGAAGTAGCACCGAGCTACTCGTGGGAGACTAACCCATGCACCCCCTTGCTTCAGCTGCCCACTGGCAAAGCGGCACTGCACTGTGCCGCGGGGCTTGTCTACGTGGCACCGTCCCTTCCCCTTTGGAAGCAGGGGCGGCTGCGCGGCAGGCGAATGCAGCAACCGCAGCCTTGCAGAAGCTGAGCTGCAGGCCAGCCAAAGGAACAGCCCCGTCCAAGCGGAGACAGCCTATGGGGAGTGCAGCCTTGTGTCACTTTGCCCAGGGCTCTCCCTGTGCGAGACTGCTCTCAGCTGGTTTAACGTGCTCTGCTGAGGCTGCAGAAATGTAGGGGGCCCCCAGGAAGCGGATTCCCACGGACCCAGCCAGCCGGCCCATTCCAGGCAGCTGCACCCGCCGAGCCCATCAGACGGATCTGTCTGTTCTACCCCGTACAGCCCATGTCAGTGTCTTTGCCCCCCTGTCCTGCCCTTACACAAGCCAGTCCACAGCCAGGATGAGGGAGATGTCGTTGGTCGGCAGCCCAACGGCTTCCAGGATGATAGCGAGGGTGAGGACGCCACCGGCAGGGATCCCCGCTGCCCCCACGCTGGAGGCTGTAGCTGTGACCCTGCAGGACAGAGAGAGAGAGAGAGATCAGACACGTCACCAGTGCAGCAGGGGTGCTCTTACATAGCACTTTTCACTGGTGGATCTCAAAGCACTTCACAATGGAACTCACTTATCCTCACAACCCCCCCACCCGGTGGGGCAGGGCTCTTATTCCCATTGTGCAGATGGGGAAACTGAGGCACACCAGGGCCAAGTGACTTGCCCAAGGTCACACAGTCTGTGGTGGAGCTGAGACTTGAACCCAGGTATCCCAAGTCCTTGGGTAGTGCCCTAACCACGTGATCCTTGAGTTAAGGAGTACGTGGCCAACGGATGTGTGTCAGCACCGCTCAGAGAAGGGACCTCCCAGCAGCACAACCAGCCAATGACAGGCCCCACGCCAGCCAGCAAAGAGTGAGCTCTTCCCCTTCCACCCACTGCTGGGGAGGAGCGTGGGCAGCATCTCTCGACTAAGGAGGAAGCATCCGGCTCTAATGAGCCATGGGACAATCACAGGACACTCTGATCACTGACCCTCTGGGTCACCTTGTGTGATGTGTACCGGATGGATCAGCATGGCTGAGCGCCCCGCACTCAGAGGCAACGGCATATCCCAGTCTGACTCAGTGCCCACGCTTGGAGGGGGGTTCGGGGCTGGGGCAGAGCAGCTGGGTGAAGTGAAAGCTCCTACGACAACAGCTCGTCTGTGCCTTAGCTCAGACAGCGACCGTATCCCAAACATCGCCCCAGCAGTGTCTGCACTGGGGAAACGCAGACACAACCCAGGCGTGAAGGCCGCCTTTTAAGAGCACGGGGTGCCGGGGGGAGGGGAGGGGGAGAGGCGGCAGAGCTGGGCCCCTCAAACCCCTGGATTTCCAAGACCTGGGAGTTCTGCAGAGGCAGGACATTCAGCCTCTTGGCTGCTAACCCTTGTAACTCGCACTGGTTAGTGCCAGGGCTCAGCTACTCATTCACTGTGCTCAGTTATAAAACAGAAGCAACTTTCATGTGACGCTGGCTCACAGCAGGATCTCCCCTGGTCTTGGCAGCAAGCTCATGACTCCATTTTTCCTATGTGAGGCAGGCAGGGAGATTCCCAGTTTCCTGCAGAAAGCCGCAAGAGGAAGAGGAACAGCCGGGTGGGGCCAGACAACGGGGCCTAGCAGTTAGATCAAGAACCTGGGAGTCAAGGACTCTCGCCTCTGGACAGAAGCATGGTCTCGTATGGAGATAGGACTCCTGGGTTCTAGTCCAAGCCCCGCCACCGCTTGGCAAGTCCCATCACCTCCCTGTGCCTCAGGACCCCACTCGCCCCTGTGTAAGCCAGGGCTAATAACCAGCCCAGCTCTCGGAGTGGGGTGGGGCAGATTCTGTGGCTCAGTGTTTTAGCGCCAGAGCAGGGTGCAGGCTGCTCCACTCACAGGATGGTGATGACCTGGATGAAGTTGAGCGGGATGCTGTTCAGCTGGGCGATGAAGACGGCCGCCACGCACTGGAAGAGGGCGGCCCCGTCCATGTTGACCGTGGCCCCGATGGGAAGGATGAAGCGGCTGATGTGCTTGGAGACGCCATTGTTCTCCTCAACGCACTTCATCATCAGCGGCAGCGTGGCAGAGCTGTGGAGAGATCAGAGCGCGTACGCTGAGTACTCATGCACCAGCCCAGCTAGGCCTTGAGCCGGGTGTGTACGTAAGGGTGGGCAGCCAATGCAGAACTTCCTAATAGATCCATAGGCACCCTTCCCTGTGGGAGAAGGGCACCCATAGGCTACACTACAAATGGGATACAGCCCCCAACAAGTTTGTTACCTCCTTGGTCTAGATGTTCTGCTGTTCAGCAGCCAAAGCCAGGTGCTTCACTGGAGAATGAATGCACCTCACTTAAATAAATAAAAAATATAAATTAAATAAATTAATGGAGATATCCTATCTCCTAGAACTGGAAGGGACCTTGAAAAGTCATCGAGTCCAGCCCCCTGCCTTCACTAGCAGGACCAAGTACAGAGCCAGGGCCTCCCTGATCTGCTGGAAGCCTCCCTACGAGAGGTTTACTCAAGCCCCATAGCTCCTGTGCCCACAGCTAGCATTACAATACCTGGAGGAGGTGCCGAAGGCAGTGGCCAGCGCTGTGAAGATGCCCCAGAGGAACCTGTAGGGGTTCTTGCGTGTGAAGATGAAGTAGATAACTGGGAGGAGGATGAAGCCGTGGATGAAGTGCCCTAAGACACAACAGCAGATGTACTTGCCCAGGCTGGTGAAGAGGACCACCACGTCCTCCATCTCCACAATCTTGCCAGCCACCAGGAACATGATACCAAGGGGAGCGTACCTAAGGGCAGGAGAGACCAGTGAAGACAGGGAGACTCCCCCCCCTCAGCCAGGTTGGCAATTATCCTCATTTTGTAGATGGGAAAAGCCAGGTTAAGTGTCTTGCCCCAGATCTGCGTGCAGTGGCCAAGCCAGGATGAGAACCCAGGAGTCCTGGCTCCCAGGCTCAGATCCTCAAAGATATTCAAGCTCCTAACTTCCACCGAAATCTGGGCTGAATCCCTTTCTTAGTTCATGCTACCTCTCATAGGTCAGGAGGAATCCACATCTCCTGAAACAAGTCTGCCCAGCACATGCTGCTCGGGAGTGGAGAGGAGGTTACATCAGAATGGCCATACTGGGTCAGACCAAGAGTCCACATAGCCTAGTATCCTGTCTTCTGACAGTGGCCAACACCAAATGCTTCAGAGGGAATGAACAGAACAGTGCAATTATCAAGTGATCCATCCCATTATCCAGTCTCAGCTTCTGGCAGTCAGAGGTTTAGGGACACCCAGAACACAGGGTTGTGCCCGTGACCATATTGGCTAGTAGGCATTGATGGACCTATCCTCCAGGAACTTCTCATTCTTTTTTGAACCCAGTTATACTTTTGGCCTTCACAGCATCCCCTGGCAAGGAGTTCCACAGGTTGACTATGCATTGGGTGAAGAGGTACTTCCTTTTGTTTGTTTTAAACCTGCTGCCTATTAATATTATTGGGTGACTGCCTGGTTCTTGTGTCACGTGAAGAGGTAAATAATACATCCTTATCCACTTTCTCCACACCATTCATGATTTTTCAGACCTCTATCATTTCTCCCCTTAGTCATTTCTCAGCCTCAGTCAAGCTTTTTAATCTCTCCTCGTATGGAAGCTGTTCCACTCCCCCAATCATTTTTGTTGCCCATCTCTGTACCTTTTCTAAGTCTAATATATCTTTTTTGAGATGGGGCGACCAGAACTGCATGCAACAGTCAAGGTGTGGATTTATATAGTGGCATTATGATATTTTCTGTCTGATTATCTATCCCTTTCCCAACATTTTGACTGCAGCTGCATATTGTGCAGATGTTTTCAGAGAACTATCCACAATGACTCCAAGATCTCTTTCTTGAGCGGTGACAGCTAATTTAGACCCCTATCATTTTGTATGTATAGTTGGGATTATGTTTTCCAACGCGCTTTACTTTGCATTTATCAACACTAAAGTTCATCTGCCATTTTGATGCCCAGTCACCCAGTTTTGTGAGATCCTTTTGTACCTCTTTGCAGTCTGCTATGGACGTAAGTGTCTTGAGGAATTTTGTATCATCTGCAAATTTCGCCACCTCACTGATCATCCCTTTTTCCAGATCATTTATGAAGGTTGGTCCCAGTACCAACCCCTGGGGGACTCCGGTATTTACCCTTCCTCCACTGTGACAACTGACCATTTATTCCTACCCTTTGTTTTCTGTCTTTTAACCACTTACTGATCCACGAGAGGCCCTTCCCTCTTATCCCATGACAGCTTACATTGCTCAAGAACCTTTGTTGAGGGACCTTGTCAAAGGCTTTCTGAAAGTCCAAATACAACAAGAGGACTCAGCGGAGCAGGATCCCAGAAGAGGTGGATAAGCAGTCCAGCCATAGCCAGGAGGACTTTTGCTGATCCTTGCTGTCCACTCCTCAAGCCCAGAGAGAGGATTCTATTTATTGCCCTTTCCGGTCCAGAGATGCGCGCACCAGACCCTTCCAGAAGCAAAGAACCCCACAATCCACTAATGCATTCAGCTAGGGAAAAAACTCCCATGATCTTTCCACTCCCATCTCACACTACACCATGGCGTTTCCAATACAGCAAGTCATTTACCCATCTCCCAACAGCAGAGGAAGAACAGGAATGTCCAGCCGCTAAAAGGAGGCAGAACTGGGTGTAAGCACCAATGCGTAGTCACCGCTGCACCTGGCATATTGGCACACCAGGAAAGAAAGTGCCAACAACCGCGTCCAAGAGCATCTGCGGTATAATATTACGCCCCCGGCATGCGTCTGACCCAAGATCAGCAGAGCAGGGCCAGGTTCTATTTGTGGCTCTGCAGATGACTCTGCCACCCTGGATGAATCACTTGACCTCTCCCTTTCTGTAGTCAGGCTCACATCCAGGTCTCGGAGGGCCTGAGAGCAAGGCACTAACTGTACGTACTGGTGAGGGAGCCCAGCTCTTCCAGAGTGAGGATGTTAATGAATTAGCACTGAGCCAAGTGGAATCGTTTCCATGTTAAAGAATTAGCACCGAGCCAAGTGGAATGGTCTCCATTACAGCACAGAATCACCACACAACTCTATCTGAGCAGCTTGGTAGATTCCAATCACCAGCTCATCTAGCCCCATAATTATCCCCACAGGCCTTTGCACCCACCCCCCACAGCTCTGGCTATCTACCCAGGGCGACGCACTACAGGAGACAGTCTTATCGCCAAGTTACCAGTCACTGCCCACCCCTCACCGAATCAACCCCCTTCTCCCCCAATGGGTGCAACTAGCTGCCCTTTCATACCACATGATCCAGGCGACCAGCACCATGGTGGCTTCATTGAAGGAGTTGAAGAACTTTATCAGGTTCTCCCCCTCGGGCCCAAGCTTCCGCAGAGCGATCCCAAAGACGATGGCAAAAACCACCAAACCCAGGATGTTCATCCCTTCCACCTCATCTCCCAGGGGAACCTGAGCAGAGAAGAGGTCAACATTTGTCGTCAACATTTGTCATCAGAGGAACAAGGTAGCTCAGAGAAGACAACAGACCAGGGAACAGAGAAAGGCTCTAGCTATTTGCGGCTGCTTGACAGGCGTGAGTTTGGCAAGAAAGGAGAGCCTTGTAGAACTTTAGCCATCAGTACTTTAAGGTCCCAGAAGGCTGGAGAACCTGGAGAGGTGACCTCCCTGCATTTGCGAGACACAGACACATGCATTGCCTGGGTCTTGTCTTTGCGATCCTCTGCCCAGCACTCACACTACTGAACAGATGTCTGTACAGTCATGAGCTTCCATAGTGGACCATGCTGGGTGGCATCTCCAGGAATAAGGGAGATGGTCTGGATAGCATTTGTGAAGGTTGGTGTCATACACAGAGTCCTTCCATGACCACTTGACTGAGGACAAGGGGGAGCAATGGGAATGGCCTGTTCTCAGATTCATGTTGTTAGCACATACCTATCCAGTCACCATCCAATTTTTAAAAATACGGGGCTTCATCTTTGGGAGATAGCACCTTGTCTGTACTAAGGAGGCCTGTCTGGCTCTCCCAGGGGTTCCTTGGACACGACTGGGAAGGGAACAGAGTAGGACGCAAAGCCTCTAGTTCTGAGAGACTACTACGTCCAGGCCATGAAGAAGCTCCCTGCAATTATGTCCTATTCCAGAGCAATGGAGAAGAGGCCGATGGGGCACCAGCAGTGTCCTAGTCACAGACAAGGAGGAAGCAGGGGTGGGTCTGCAGAGTTCCCATCTGGACAGGACTCTTAGCACCAACTATAACTGCAGCATAATTGCCACAAATGAATTTGGGGTAAAAATCTAACCGTGGATTGGTCCTGCTGTGAGCAGGGGGTAGGACTAGATGACCTCCTGAGGTCCCTTCCAACCCTGATATTCTATGATTCTATGATTCCAAGGCCCCTCCAATCCAAACAGACACAACAGCTTAGCGGATTTAGATGGTCCCACCCCAACTGGGCCTCACCACTAACCAATCCCGTATGAGCAAACAGGACGGACTCAGGCCAGCCTAGTCTCTGGCTCTGCTGTAAAGCAGAGGCCTCCGTGTGCAGCTTCTGACATGGGGTTGGGATGACAGCAGTTTCACCTGCTCCCTGTGTTCTTAGCAGCAGAGGCAAGGCTGAAGGTTCATCTCAGCAGGGATCAGACCAGAGCGGCTTGTAGCAGCACCGTTCCCCAGGATAAGGTTCTTACCTTCTCCTCTGTGATGGTTTCATTGAAGACTCCCAGGTCATCGGTGACATTCTTCCTGATCACCACTAGCTTGTAGTGGGTAGCATACTGGAGAGACAAAAGGGGAGATAAACTGCTTCAGCCATGTCTTATGATTAACCCCACACAGTTTGGGGGCCTACAAGATGGGCTGAGATGGAAAAACCCACCCAATGTTGTTTAATGGCCAACAGGGTGGGGGAGTGTGCACGCTTGGTATGAAGTTATAGGTCACACGGTACAGCGTAGTGACCAGTTACACTTTAGTTACACTGCAATTACAACTATAACCGCAGCATAATTGCCACAAATGAATATAACCCAAAGGTTAGCGCGGTGACAGATTTGCTTATGATCCCCTTGTTCCATTAGCAATAACTGCACCTGCCAAACTACACTGTATGTAAACCCTGCAATTACCGCGATGCTTACACTGAAGCCTTCACCTGCTACCCAGATCCTATAATCAGGTGCTTAGCCGGAGCTTGCCAGTTCCCAGGTGTATTTTTAGAATCCATGTGCATTAAATGCACTGCAGTGTGAGCAGACAGAGTTCCCACACAATGGAGAAGGGCGAATTTACATTCCCATCTGGGATTTGCCTTGGTTGTTAACATAATTCTCAGCCTGAGTTCCCCCACCACCCCACCCACCTGAGCTTAGCTCTCCATTAAGGGCTCTCTCCCTCTCTAAAGGGCACACACTGATTGTCCTTTTTCAATCTCAGGAGGCCATCAGATACCATGGCAGACCCATTAGAAGAACCTGGGGAGATTGAGCGCCACTTGGATCCACCTGATCCTAATTCCGAGTGACTCAGCAAAACCACCACTGTCTCTCTAGAGCAGGCATTATGCACCCAACATCACGTTCATCGTTTATTCTTTTCCCAGAGGCCCCACTGTGCTAGGCGCTGTATAAACATATTGAGGGCACTTCTCGCCCACCCTAAGCCCAGGGCCGGCTCCAGGCACCAGCCCAGCAAGCAGGTGCTTGGGGCGGCCAACCGAGAGGGTCGGCAGGTCTGGGTCTTCGGCGGTAATTCGGCGGCGGGTACCTCACTCCCTCTTGGAGCGAAGGACCAGCCGCTGAAGACTGAAGCGGCGGCGGTAGAGCAGATCACGATTGCGGCTTTTTTTCTTTTCTTTTTGCTGCTTGGGGCGGCAAAAAGCCTGGAGCCGGCCCTGGCTAAGTCTATGGAAGGCAGCTCTTGAGAGTCCTGCAATACTCCATGAGAGTCAGTAGGTTCCATCTACACTACTGACCTGTGAAGGGACTGTTCTGCCCCCAACCTGGAGGATATCTGCAGTGCAGGCGGCACTAGGACGGTGTCCTACATTCGGACAAACAGCCCAAGGACAGTTTCTAGAACGGTTATTAAGGGGAGACCTGCGGGACACAGCGCAGCGCATGGGATGATGCAGCGAGTCACTTACCGAGCGGAACGCCGCCGACACCAGGTTGGAAGGGAAGATGTTCCTGTGGAGAAGGAAAAGGTTTAGACAGCGAAGCTTCAGAGAAATACAAGGTCACTAAATCGGCCCCCTTCGCATTAGAGATCTCAGAGCAAAGGTTTGTCTATACAGGAAAGTTAAATCAATCTCGTTTGTTCACTCGAAGTACCCTGAATTAACTGTATAGAACTGAAGGACGCAGCACGGAGCTGTTATGTGGCCTTAAGGTACAACCTCTGTTAATTACTGCAGCCACACAGCTCTGCCGTTGTTCAAATGAAGCAGGAAGCGTTCTGGGCAGCTGTCCCCATACTGCCAACTTCTACCGCTCAACTCGGTGCTCTAGGATTTTTCTCACGGTGCACTGTGGGAAGCCTCCCAGAACCTAGAGGAATTCTGGGACTTGGGGAAGGAGATTGGAGAAATACCGATGATTCCTCTCCTACCATCCCATAATTCATCTGCATTTTGCCAGCGCCATTTTCAAACTGCTAATCAGACCGCCCTGGGGACACACGGAGCGCAGAGCTCATGTCAGGATGAGGCATGTGTATTGGCAGTCACTCAGCCGACAGGCCTGGGTCAGGAGCTTTGGATGCGCAGTGATACAGCCACTGAGGGGGAGAAGAGGAAATCTAGCCGTTACTCCAGCATGGCATTTAACCGGAGCAGCCTTACTGAGTGCAGAGCTGGTTTTGGGCTTGGTCAACTAGCGCAGATGGAGGAGGACAGGATAGTGCTGCTCAACGGGGCTGACCAACAGTAGCTGCAGCAGGCTACGGTCCTAGAGATCTCTGCAGAGCTCACCCTGGAGCAGCAAAAGCCCAACATGAGAATTCCCCTCTGCACAGAGAAGTGTGGGGCTATTTGGAAGCTCACCTTCCCGCCCCGTCCCACTGCTAGTGGTCACTTAGTGATCTGGAGTTTTGTTTTGGGGGCGGGGGAAGAGAAATCAACTGCTTGGGCTGGTCTTGTGGAGGTGTGCAAGGCTATTAAGAGGATGCTTCTGGCCCCAGGTCAAAGTTTGGCAATGCCTGTGCATGGGTGGGGGGCCTGCATGGTACAGGGGCGATTACTAAGAGATCAGTGCCTTTTCTTTGCACCACCCACACATCCCAGGCCAGAGATTTTGATGAAAATGGTGCTGCAAAATGACAGTGGCACATGCGTTTGGAAGAGCGAAGGGAAAGCAGCCATGGCACCGAGCCAGGCTGGCTATTTCTCCTCACTGCATGCCTTGTGCAGAACATAGCAAACACTCATCACAAAACATCCACGAGCCAGGGAAGAGAGCCTGGACAAGAAGTGGAGAGAATTTCTGAACATTATAGACAACCTCTGAGAAAACATGTCCCAAGCGTTCAAGGAAACAGGAGCAGTGATGCAATTGTGCTCCTATAGTGAGGCCAAGGGATAGTTTGGGGTAATGAATGGGCTGCAACTAAAACAGTGACTCATGTGTTTGTGCACTGGTTTTTATTAGGAACTCATAGGATGGAGGGATGTGATGTAAGTGATGTAATAGAATGTCCCAGCCACGCTGGGCAAAAAGATCCATTGAGTTAACAAGTAACGCCCACCACAAAAACACTACTACTTTAATAAAAGAAACCCAGACAGTTAACCAAGAATGTAGGCCACAGAACTGTGACACACCCAGCCTATGGGGTGCTCACAATCTCCTGGAGGAGGGGCACTCAGGCCTATCCTTCTGCAGAGGGTTGCGTGAGGTCTTTCCCAGACCACAGTCGTCCCAATGTGATGCGTTCCACATCGTTGGCAGGGCAAGACTTAGGGGCAGTGCTTGACCTTTGCTACAAAAAAAATCTCTATCATGTCCCTTTCCAGGGCCGCACACTCTCCTGTGAGCCTCCACCATTCTGCCTTCATAGGCTGCAGGCACTGGTTCCCTGAATGTTTCCTCTTGTCTCTTCCTCATCATTGGAGATTTGAGCTAATTTTATTGGTGCCAGGACCCTGGATGCACAGGCCACGGGAACCAGCTGCTGAGGGGAACCAGAATGATCACATTTATTCTCCCAGTGCTAGTTCCCATACCAATAGTGAGAAAACATTGCTTCTCCTTCTGCTTTCAGAATGCCCTTCTCCCCTCTTCTCTTCCCACTTGTATAGCACCTATGTAGCAGTGCTGGGTAGGGGGGCAGGTTAGTGGTAGCCTGCAGGGGTGCTTATCCCATTCTTATGTTGGAGAACTGGCCTCAGGGCAGTCTTGTTCCAGAAGGCAATGGGCAAACCTAGGAGAGATGCAGCACTGCTATTTCTGAGGATAGGGTCTGCCCAGCTGCTGCAGGAATGGAAGGGGACCACTAGCTCTACAGGGTGTAGATGGCCATGAAAAACATGTGTGCTAAAGCACAGCAGTCCCTGTGCCTTAATTTTTTTTTTTTTTTAAATGAACACCTGTAAAAAAATAAACCTTTACAGCAACTAAACACAAAGGTTCACAGGCTGTAGGAAACGATTGAAAATGCCTTGTGATTCTGGAGTGGCTCCCTAAGCAGATTTCGGCCATTTACCTCATTCAGTTTAATTGTATCTTAATTGAAGTGCAGTGGAACAACCTGGGACCCAGAGTACGGTTCCTGCTGGAGCGGCTGCTACAACAAGCATAAACTGTGTACAGAGGAACCCCCACCATGGCCCTGGCTGGGGTATTTGCTATTTTATAGCTTTAAGTCTCTGGCACAGGTCCCCTTTTGAGCATGGAGGAGGACGGGGATGATAACTTCTCTCTGCCGGTTTGTCTTGGAGCTCTGCTCAGCTTGGTAGAGGACAGCTGATAAACAGCTCTCTTCTGGGTAACACCCCCTAGACAGTTGTATTGTAACATGGCACATAATATGGGTACACCCCCCACCCACAGCATGGCAAAGCGGACTGCTAGTAGATCTCTCCTCCATGGCAGCTTCAGTCAGGCTGCACACACAGGGTTCCTGTGATCTCTGCATGTGCTATGTCACACAGTTCTTGTCTACCCAGGAAGACCTCCTCGGGCTTAGACCCCATGGTGTGGAAAGGACCCTAGACATCTTGGGTACTGTCATGCTGTCTTGGATGCCTTGTAGAAAACCGCTCCTAAGAATGTCGTCACTGGAGTCCAGTCCCATTACCTACCCATGTGATGAGCATTACTGGAAACCCTGTTCTCCTCCCTTGCTTTCAGGTACCTCTGACAGAGCCCCTTTGCTCTGGCTGGCCACTAGAACCAGGCCTGGCAGTGCCCCCTCATCTCAGTATCTTGTAGATGTCTGCAGTCCAATGCTGGACATCGCTCTTGCTGGAGAGCTGCAATCAAACTCAGGTGGTCTCCAGGAAATACGGGGCATGAACTCACCCCTACCTGGTACTGTAGAGAGGCAAAGCTGGCTGCATGCCACCACTTAGAGTATGCATCCAGTCAAGATGAGCCCAGAGCAGAAGGCAGCACAGACAGGCCAATCCAGATGTGAAGCAGTGCAGTGTGGGATAGCAACAGGAGGAATGCCAGCAGCAGAGTAGTTAGTAATGCATCCATGTGAACCTTAAGCAGACAAACTGGAGTCACTCCTGTTCTAAATAGGATTCATTACAACAGCCTGATCTGGCAACATCGCTCTAGACAAGCCCCGACTCTCACAACCACGGTGAGCTTCTAGCCATTTCACAAAAGCACAGAGATCAAGTGCGTCTTCCAAGGCTGCAGCATCAGCACTGGGGATAGAACCCAGAAGTCCTGAAATGGAGGCTTTGGACCGGACCTGTTTGCATGGCTTTTCGGGCTGCTTGCTAGCAGCAGAATACATAAAAGAGCAGGAGCCTGCACTGCTCTTTGTGCTCAGAACTCCGTGACGTCCTTATGAGTTAGGGTAGGGGAGTGGTGGGTGTGCTCCAAGATGAACTCGCACTGGAGTGGTAGTCTCACTTGAAAGCCACTAAGATGGCACCATGGAACCCCATATTTGTAAGGTCTCCCCTATCCCAGGGGGCTCACTTAACACTTATTACAATAGCACAGAGGTCTCAACTGACTTAGGGAATCCCACTGTGTTGTGACCAGTACCTGCATCTAGCAAGAGGGGAAACCAAGGCACAGGCAGGAGGTGGGGGGGGGGGGTGAGAAAGAAGAGGAGTGACTTGCCCAAGGTCACCCAGCAAGTCAGTGGCAGATCTGGGACTAGAACCCAGGTCCCAAGTCCCAATCCAGTGGCCTACGCTTCCTCGTTCCTTCTTGCGATCATCAACTATCGGGTTGACTAATTTTCCAAGGGAAGCACATTGTGCTCTGCAGCAATCCTGTTTTTATTGGAGTGGAACAGTTCTGTTATGAGGAGAGTTAGAATCCAGGCTGCTCTGAGTTTACCGGAGTCCTGGGTGCTAAGAACGCCTCCACCTGATGACAGGACCATATTATAAAGGGATTTTTAGAAACAGCCCCCCTGCTCTCCCCCTCCCCCCCCCCCTGCTCTCCTCCTCCCCCCCCCCCCCCTTTATCAGAGGTTTGGCACAAAGGCAATATTTGTATTTGCCTCACAAGTTGTCCATGGGGCCTTTTCATGCGCCTTTGTTACTTTCATTTAGTAGTGATCTGTCTGATCAGATCATCCACTCCGGTGAGCCACTAGACAACAGAAGGACTGTCCCCAGCAGAGTAAATACCAGCTTAGCTGCAGATCCTGGAGCATGCTACACTGCACCTAACCCGTTGTCTCTGGTATCCAGATCCATCACTTCTTTCCCTGACGGTTGCAGTTTCTATTGTTGCCTTTGATAAGCCCTGCTACATGCCACCCATCCATTGGATAAAGGAATTTATGCCTGGCACCCACAAGTTACTTGTGACACCCACCCTATGGGTACACACAATATACATGCCTCTGTCCTCTACACATCTCTAACTATGGGCAAGAGACAACCTCTTTGCTTCTTACCTAGAGCACAGACAACACCAGTGGTCTCACTGGGGAGCTGCTAGGGTTGAGAACACTGCACAGGCCTTTGACACACTAGGTAGATTGGCAAGTTTCTATAGGAATAATTCCTTGGGTCAGTTTCATACAGTTGTAGGATACATTGTGCTTGACCCATCAGCCCCACATTTATCCTTTGGGTCCCACCACCTTCCTCTAAACATACTGACCAGCCCTCTTCGTTAAGGATCACTCATAGATCTGTCTGACCTCCTCCAGGGAATTGAGTAGCATAGCTGGACAAGATTAGACCCAACACTACATTCCCTGACTATCAGAACCACCTCCCATCCCCACAAGGATCTCCAAGCTCTTTGTACCCAATTCATTTAACTGGGAAATGAAGGCCAAGAGCTTAGCAGGATTGATATGAGAATTAGATGTTCATAAGGATAACTAGGATATCCAGAGTTGGTCATTAATATTAAAAGCCAGGAGTTTTGGAAGGGATTACCCCTGAAGCAAGGAAGGGTGTTGTAACAACTTCTAACTTCTGGGGTCAGGGGATAGTTTCTCTGGGGGCAGGTTATCCCAACACTGCTGGGTTTCTTGGACCTGCCTCTAAGGCAGCTGGCATTGGGTTCGATGGGCCCCTGATCTGATGCAGTCTGGTAATTCCTGATTTCAGAGATGGGGAAACCGAGGCCCAGACAAGGGATAGTGGCTCGCTCAAGGTCACGCTGCGAGTGGTAGAGAGGAGAATTGAACCCTGGAGTCCTGACTCCCAAAGCTGCACCTCAGCCACACAGAACAGAGCTTTCCTCCCCCTGGGCAACATGACACTAACGGCTACTTCCATCAGAAATTTTACATGAGATCAGAGAGAGGGGATTTCCCATGGAAGAGCCAGCAGGCCCTTCAACAATTCCCAAGGCTGAAGGCAGACCTGAATGATCTGTGCCTCAGGTGCTGAGGTGGGGTGAAGAGTTACCCAGGCACTTTGCCCGGCCTTCACATCACAGTCCAAACCCAACTTCTCCCAGCCCACATGGACAAGCTTGGCTGAGAAGCACCATCCCTTTGGGGCAGCGGGGAGATGCCTGCATCTTCTCTGCCAGCAGCCGGCCCTGAAACACGAATCCAAACAGCAGTCACACGGGGCCGCCACAGTCAAACCCCAGCGATTGCCACATTCCAATACAGGACTGGTTCTAAAGGGAGCGACTGCGTTTTCCCCTCAAGAGAACTATCCTGATCCAAAGCAAACATGGCATGAGCCCAGCTCAGCCCTAGCTGGGAGTGGGGTGGGTAGGGGGACTGTATACTCCCCCCTTGGAAGGGGCTTACCCACTGCAGAGGTAAAGGGAGTATTCAGGCAGGCTCTGGAAGGGGAAGTATATGGCTGCCATGCTTGTGATCCTCTTAAGGACACAACACCCTGTCCCCAAGTTACCCAAAGATAGCAGCCAGTAAGTACCAAAAGCAACAAAGCTCCGCAGACTCCGCTGTCATGTGCCTCCAGCTAATCCTGCACAATAGGGCTAGTGTGAGCCTTCCTGCCTCATTCCCAGAGCGCTGCCACGGACTGCATTAGGGATCTAGTTCCCAGTCACCCTCCTTTACAGGACTCCCCAACCAGTCACAGAGCCCAGCTTAAGGGGCAGTGTGATCACCAGGGCTGTGGGGTGTTCTGCACACGTACAGAGCTCTACTCCAGCACTGTGGTCTCCTGCAGCCGCTTCTGTCCCTGCCTGTCTCAATCCCATGGGGAGAAGGGCACATTCATTACAGAGCTCCATTCTTCACTGATTGACAGTCTGAATTCATCCCCTGGATTCATGGCAATCCTTCCCCATCTGCAAGGAGTCAGATCCCGCTACGTAGACACACCAGTTGAACTGGAGTTTGAGCAGCCTTAACTGGTCCCATCCACTACAACATAGGACTGGTTTATGCTGGCTGGAAAGGACTACAGGGGGAAAACTCATAGGGCCCCAACTCTGTTGCCCTTGGGACTCGTGCTCACTAGTGCAAAGGATCGGTGAACCACCACCAGCTCAGCATGGCGGCATGTCACTATGTGCACCGACGCGAGTGACTGTACAAGATCCCACAAGCAACAGACTAAGGCCCCAGATGTCTGAAGTGGTTCTCTGTTTTTTCCATTCAAACCACGGAGCGGCTTTCTAGCCCATTCTCTTCCCCTTATAGCCCCTGCAGGCCCAGCCCCAACCCCACCACCTGCAGCTAAAGTCCATATTTTACCAGACTTCCTGTTTTAGCTTCCCCATCTGTGCAATGGAGTTAATAGCCCTGCCCGGCCTCCCCAGAGGAAGGGAAGATACTGATAACAGAGCACTCATGCTCTACTAACCTAAGCCATAAAAGATCAGGATTTTCACATCCAATCTTATCAGCCCCTGCTCCAACTCTAGGTAGGTCTCCTAGCTCTGATGCTGGCGTGATAATTCTCACACTGGGTCCAGCTGGCTTTCACAATTAAGGGCTGGTCTACACTACTGCTTAAGTCTATGTAACGTACGTTGCTATGGGGCTGAAAAAGACACACACCCTCCCCGAGCATCGTAAGTTACATCGACCTAAGCGCTTTCCACACCAGCGCTACATCTCCTGCCGACACAGCTTCCGCCTTCTCACAGAGGTGGAGTAATTTTGCTGACTGGAGAGTGCCGACGCGCTTCAGCAGTTGCGCGACAGCTGCATTGGTGCAGCTGTGCTGTTGTAGCGCTCCAGTGTAGACTTGCCCTTAGGCTCAGGAAGGCAGTAGATCGTCCACAAACATGTCAGAGCATCACAGGCCAGCATCTCTCCTCCTCACATTCCCCAGGATCAATAGGCCAAGGTTTCCTTCTGTTTCCACCCTAGCTGTTAGGAAGGCTTCTCTGAGCACAAGCCAACCTGTGCAGGTGATTCAGATGAGTGCTGGTTAGAAATACTGAAAAACAGAGGAGATCGTTGGTGTCTGATGGCAGAAAATTTAACTGGTTGTTAAGATGGATTCTACACATTTCTGAAACCTCTAGTCCCTTGGCAAAAATAACGGGAGCAAACCCCTTGCTCCAGACAAGCAGAAGCCCAGCGGGAACATTTCTCTGGCTCTCCCAGGGCGTTGTCTGTGTCAGAGCTTCCAGAAGCAGGGATAAGGTCTTTGATCTCTTATAACCAAGCGCACACTGATGCTTTGATACATCACACATCTCCGTGCAGGAAGCCTGGCAAGTAGGGACAGAATCTAACATCCTCAAGTGTCTCTGATTTAATCTCAAAATAAAGTGCTACCTTGCCAGCCCCAGAAACTGGAGAGCTGCTTTTATCCCGGTATAGCACAGGCAAACGCAGGATGACCACACACCCAGGCATGCCTCAGCCAGCAGCACTAATTGTGTTGTAATACCTACAGTGTACAGCAGTGCTTTTCATCTGTAGATCTCAATGCACTTTACAAAGAAGGTCTGTACCATTCACCCCCCATTTTATAGAGGGGGAAACTGAGGCACGGTGAGAGGAAGTGGCTTGGGCAAGGTAATCCAGCAAGCCAGTGAGAGTCTGAACAGAACACAGCTCTATGGCACCCCAGTGCAGTGCTCTAACCACCAGGCCACACTGCCTCCCAGAAGGGTCCTCAGCTCTGGCAGTTGCTCACTCTCACTCCCCCTCTTCTGATCAGGATAGCAGAGCCTAGAGGAGCCAAACATGCTGTAGGGATCATCCATTTTCCTGGGAGCAAGGGGGAGAGGAAGCAGTTTATTCAGATGTGCCCAGATGCCCTTGGATGGGCATTTTGACCTGTTCAGTTTTGACTGTGTACACAGTTCTCCTTTGAAAGAGGCTTCAGCACAGCTTCCAATGGGGGAGGGAAAGTGCTGGCTTAGGGGTCATGACCAGGACTAATAATGCCAGCAGTAATCATTGGATAGATATACCTGCCTGCTAGAACTGAGACCACACTTATTTCACACAGGGTGCTGAGCAGCCGTAATAGGGCAAACAGATGTTAAACCCATGTCAGAGTCAAACCAAGGATTCCAGATCCTGGCTGCTGCTGGTTGTCCTAACCCCTCCGGATCAACATGTTTACGATGTCACTTGAGCATGCTAAACCTTCCCTAGCGCCAGGACACATGGAGCGAAGTCCTGGTTAAAAAACAAAAACAAAACACAGGATCACTGAAGATTAGTGAAATGCCAGGAAATTCCAACGTAAAGCCAATGACACTGTCCTCAATTTCCCCTTGCTGCAAAGGGATGAGATGGAGCCTATTAATGACAAAAGATCTGCCTTGAGGAAGTCTAGCGCTGTAATTTTAGATGCACCCTTATCTTCGTAACAGAGAATCCTGTGGCACCTTTAAGACTAACAGATGTATTGGAGCATAAGCTTTCGTGTGTGAATACCCACTTCGTCAGACGCATTCATATTCACCCATGAAAGCTTATGCTCCAATACATCTGTTAGTCTTAAAGGTGCCACAGGACCCTGTTGCTTTTTACAGATCCAGACTAACATGGCTACCCCTCTGATACTTGACAGCCTTATCTTAGGTATCTCTTCCACTTCTAACGGATGTCTCAAGTGGGCAGCAGTTTTGCATGAGCAGAACCATTGACATCTGTCTAAATTTGTGCTGCCACCCAGCTGACACTTCTATAGTTAATGAGAACCTGTCCCTTTACCAATCACACTGGCCCAAATCCCACCCCTCCACCATCCTACTCTTGCTACAGACACCCAAGATCGCTATTGTTAGAACAAGTTCTTTGCCTCTTTTGGACATCTCATTGCTCTC